>NW_023462143.1:1128-1622 GCF_013731165.1 Rhagoletis pomonella | reverse complement strand
CAGTGATAGTTTTAGCTTTTCGCGAAAATTAGATAAATTGTGCAACATGTCTGAGCCAGAAGAGTTAAGTGCTGTATGGAATGACGATCCGTTGGGGAGCGAACGACCAGGTAGCTCGGAAGTAGTGCATGAATGAATGTTGCCAACTTCAGCGGCCGAGTAGCCGACATGGAAACGTGCTCTCAAGAATTAGGCCACTATGCGACCACAGCATCAACGCCTCAAAATAGAGGTCGAGGGGGTGTTACCGACCAACGCGAAGAGGAGCGATCTTCACAAAGAACCAAGAAAAAAATAGATCTGGAAAAGTGGCACATAAAATTTGATGGAACCACTAAAGGACTTATCGTCGAAAGTTTTATCTTTAGAATTGAAAGGATGAGGGAACAGCACAAAATTTCTCATCATCAGTTATTTACAGATTTCCATAGTCTCGTTTCGGGCTACGCACTGAAGTGGTTCTGGCAGGTGCTAGAAGATCACGCCGAGGACCC
>NW_023462143.1:919-1118 GCF_013731165.1 Rhagoletis pomonella | reverse complement strand
TTTTGTCAACCCATGTACTTGTACGTAACCATATACATAAATATATTGTACGTAAGCACAGTTAGCCGTTACCAGCATTCACTTAGCTTTGTTTTGCTATATATACTTACATATGTGTCCAACTTTGTAAAATAAAATAGACGTGTTGGGAAATAACGCGTTTTATTAAGCTCCGTACAAAACATTTTGGTGCCTCCTG
>NW_023462143.1:0-909 GCF_013731165.1 Rhagoletis pomonella | reverse complement strand
TACCAAGCGTAGCGGCAAAAAAACATATATTTAATCTATTAATTTGTTCCAAATATTTAGTACTCCTCCTCTTAGTTCGCATACGATTTTTCGCAGTTTTTTTTTGCAGCACATTTAGTATACATCTATGTAGGTTTTATAAATCAGTTGAGTTTTCTTGTTTTTGATCCATAATTTTGTGTTGACTAGTAAAATTGCGATTCCTTAATTTTCTTAGCATTTCATACTTATACTTACTTATGTATTTCCGAATTTCGAATTTCCAGTATGTTATCCTGCCTACCTTTTGGATTTCATTTATTTAATTTTTTTTTGTTTTGCGCAAGTTTCACTGTCTGGAAATTAATCTGATTTCTTTATCTATATTTTTTATGCTATTTTATTAAGTTGTTCGCAAAGTTGGCACCTAGCTTCGTTTTTCGTATTGCGTAAACACCTTTTTTTAATTTCTGGGTTGAGGCACTTAAACGGGTCACACATTTTTATTAGGTGTACATACGTTAGAGTATCTCTCCCCCCCCACAGGATCCCAACAACATGCTGGTACCATCATCGTTGGAGGTGACAGGTGAGTGAGAAGCGTTATGTTACTATATATCAGAGCTGGGCAAAAGCAAAGCAGCGAATTTCGATTCAGTCTGCTTGCAGATTTCACCAAGGTAACATTATGCTCGGCTGTGGATTGTTTTTCTTCGTAATTTTAGCACGCGCTTGCACCAGTTTGCGTAGAAAATTTACAAAAAATCCCCAAAGCAAAAAGTGGTGTGTTTTTCTTAGATTGCTGTTTGCATGCATTTGCGACGATTCAAACACAAAATAGTGCGACCCTATATAAGAACTAGAGTTTATTGTCCAAAGAACTTTCAACAAGCCGCAATATCCATTATGTGGTTATGCCTACGTATTTTT
>NW_023462142.1:0-20901 GCF_013731165.1 Rhagoletis pomonella | reverse complement strand
ACTTTATCTACTCTCATTTGTCTCCCGAATATCCAGGTGTAGTTCACGCTTATTTTTAGTTTACAAAATTGCTCATTTGTATCTATCTATGCGATTTGTCTCACCGTATACACTTTAATGTGCACCAAAGCATACACAAGACTAATACGATTTTTTTTCATCTCTTGTGCCTCTTCCACACCCTTGGTACAACCTGTCCAAATTGTGTAATTTTACAAATGAATCAGCAGCGAGTTTGTTGTGTGAAATTTATTTGGCATTTATGTATAATCGGGTTAAGTAGTTAGGTTAAATGGGTATTTTCAACACGCGTCTATTTATTACGGCATTGGGGGAGAAATATTTGAAAAATGTATGCACATACAGTGGCGGTCAAAAATGGATGAATGGTGTTTCGTTTTAAATATTTACAGTATTTTTCAAGCTAAAATTTTTTGATATTTTTTTTATAAAAATATGGTTGATGCTTTAACAAAAACTTTATAAATCACACTTTATACAGAACTTAGAAAAATTCCACAAATTTTTATCTAAATTTCGAGCTTTTTAACCAGAATTTTTAGAAATTTTTTGGGTATGCAGTTAGCGAGCTTATAAAATTCTAGTAAAATAAGTGCAAGTTTTGAGAGGCTAAAAAATCGCATTGACTTTTAATAATATTTTTTTGCTGACGGCTTTTTCAGTTTTTTTTTTTTGTACATAAAAAGCGAAATTTAGGAAAACAGGCCTTGCCTTTTTTTTTATTTGTATCGCAAAAGATCTTGCGTATATTTTGCCACATAAAATTCATGTTTTATGGAAAAAAGTGCAAAACGATGTCAACAAAAAAAAAAAAAATATTAAAATCAGTCGCTCAAAACTTGCTCTTATTTTACTAGAATTCTATAAGCTTGTTAACTGCATACCCCGAAAATTTCTAAAAATTCTGGTTCAAAAGCTCGAAATTTAGATAAAATTTTGTGGAATTTTTCTAAGTTCTGTATAAAGTTTTGAAAGTGTGATTTATATAGTTTTTGTTAAAACATGAACCATATTTTTATAAAAAAATAACAAAAAAATTTTAGCTTGAAAAACGTTAAAAATATTAAAAACGAAACACCATTCATCCATTTTTGACCGCCACTGTACATACATAGCTTAAGAGAATTTATGTTTTGAGGGAACTCATATATTTTCCAATGAATTTCTGTTTATAACAATATCATAAAAATTTTACAGAATTGGGCACTTCCGTTATGAAATGAATAAGCTCTCAAACCATTCCCATGAGAAAGGACCTTTTCACTGGAGCGTCGTTATCAAAGCGTACAACATGGTCAAGCCAGTGCGATTGCTTCTTTTGTAACTACCAGCAAAATTTCTGATAAAAACTTCGTAATTGCTAAAAAATACAATTCCTTATAATGTATACACGAGTCTACTAAAGCAATCATCAATTTTCTTTTTAATTAAAAAAACTCATTAACTGCTCCTACATACATACTTAGTACTTATGTAATAAATTTACTTTTCTGAGTTTGTAACCCACAACGTTTGGCGTCTTTAATAAGTTTACTTCTCATGTACATATACATACATACATATAATACTTATGTACATATATAAATATATAAACTTTCCATTTGATCCATAAATATTATTGTTCCAATAAATTCAATTTTATCGCTTTTGCTGAAGCTTACAACTCATTTTCTGTTTATGACTGGCGCTATAGCTATTGTGGTTGCCGCCGTTGTCATTAGTTATTATTATTATGTAGCACAATAGGTAAATGAACTCAGGAGACACGACACATGTATGTAGTATGTACATATGTGACTAGAACTAAGCACATATCTACATACATATGTATATGGAAAAGTACTTGCATGTGAGGCGTAACGTGCCCTTTGCCTTACATATAACCAAAACGCCTCACCCACTGCCCACGCACAGCTTGATATAGTATACATATGTATGTAAGTAGCACCTACCACACACATGCATACATACATATGACATATTGTCCACCTCTTTCATCCCTACACATGATTAGTTTTATTAGATTTGCCACCCAAGACAACTAAAAACTACTGCCATACCTCAATTATTGCTATCTTTAGAAGCTCATCGGCGGCGTTCAGTTTTTGATTGCTCTTTGTATGGGATCAAATTTACTATTTTATTATTTTTTCTTTTATTTCATATACCAGCATTTTATTTCAGTTTGTGTTGTCATATGTTGTTATGATGGTTTCCATTTATTATCTATCGATCGGTCACATTTCGTCCTCATTTACGCCCAGTCAAGCGTTGTTTTTCCTTACAAGCTTTTTCAAGCATTTGTTGTTTTTCGTCGCTGTCTTTTTAAGGCAAGATTTGTATGTATGGTGGAGGAGTATGTTTGCTTGTGTACACATAGTATAAAGAAATGTATTTATACATATCAATTTGTCATATTTGTTGCTATTTATTAAGCGTTTGTTTGTCTGATAGCTGCCCGTTTGCACGGTATTTATAAAACCAAACGAACGTCTACATATCTACACCGGTTCATATATTAGATTTCCTTAATTTTCTTGTTTGTTTGTACGAGTACTACGTATGTATATACAGGAATTGGGGCGATTCGCGCCTTGCTGCCAAATAGTGTGTTTTTAGTGGCGCGTTGTAGAGGAAGCATCCACAGACGCGAAAAAAACATAGTTTTGTTATTAACAATTTTTTAACCGACTTCCAAAAAAGGAGGAGGTTATCAGTTCGGCGGAATATTTATTTATTTATTTTTTTATTTTTTTTATGTAACCGCATAACTTTGGACCACGTCAACCGCTTTCGATAATTCTTTCCGATCATTGGATCATGAAATATATATATATATATGTGTATATATTTTTTTAAGTCGGTTTTTTTTTGCTAAAAATTAC
The DNA here is from genome assembly GCF_013731165.1 of Rhagoletis pomonella. Classification (NCBI taxonomy): domain Eukaryota; kingdom Metazoa; phylum Arthropoda; class Insecta; order Diptera; family Tephritidae; genus Rhagoletis; species Rhagoletis pomonella. Next base: position 17,995 of record NW_023462142.1, on the reverse strand, counting down.
TTGTTTTTGTTACAAATCTGTGTTCGTATGGAAAATTAGCTTATGTCGGCAAGCTGGCTTTAGTATAATGCGACATTCCCTTTATTCTTTAAACTACAAGGAATTTTTTGATGAGACTTAATAAGAATATTGACTTGCTAGTATCGGAACTATTTCTGCACGTTTATTTGCCAAAAGTTCTTCAACGGCTCGGCGCCACTTAGTCATTCGCAATCGTATGCTACGAATGTGGCATTATGCTAAAGCCAGCCTTTCGACATAAGCTACTGTTCCATATTAACACAGATATATATCTACATGGGTCCATATGTATGTACAAACATTCATAACATAAAATAATTGCCGATTTACATATGTAGTACATATTACATTTGAATCAAATTCAGGTTTTTCGAATTTTTGAGAGATATCAGAATTTTTCGGAGTCTCGAAATTTTTGGAAATTCTCATGAGAATTTTTCGGAGATATAAGAATGTTTCGGAGTCATAAGTACTGTTTAGAGTCATATAAATTCTTCGAGGTCATAAGACTTTTTCAGAGCCAAGAAATTTTCGGTCATAATAATTTTCGGTGATCATAAGAATTTTTCGGAGACCTAAGATTTTTCCGTCGCCCTAAGAATTTTTCGAAGCCCCAAGTATTTTTTGAAGCACCATATTTTTTCGGACTGCTAAGAATTTTTCAGCCCTAAAAATTTTTTGGAGTAGCAAGAATTTTTCGGAGCCCTAAGAATTAGTCCGAGTCCAAGGAAATTTTCGCAGTATGCGAAATTTTTAGGTTTGGGAGCGCCTATAAATTTTTGGGAGCCCCTATGAATTTTTGAGAACCCTTAGGCATTTTTGAGAGCCCTTATGAATTTTGTGGAAGCCGCTACGAATTTTTGGGAGTGTGACACTGCCTTTCTTGGTATTTTTCGGACTGAACGCGAACGAGATTACTCAGACTTCTGGGGTTTTCTAGAACTGAACGACATGTTTTCGGAACTTATAGGAATTGGTTCAGAGCTATTCAGAGAATTTTCGGGAATTTTTGAATGCCTTTCGGTATGCTCTTTGCCTTTCCGCGATTTCTGTCGCACTAACTGGGTTTGTAGAAAAGTTTAATGCTCCACTAAATGCACGTTTGAAAAAAGTGAAGTTCGTGTTTTCTAAAAAAACTAAACTTAAATTTTTCCAGAAAAAGGTAAAATGAAAAGTATGGAGGTTTTGCGCAAAACCTAAAAAAGTCAATAAATTACAAAACCTTTTTGATTTTTATTATAAAAACATATTCGATGCGGTCACTCGTTTTGACAAGAGTGACATTTGATTGAATATACATACCTATCGTTACCTTAATTCACAAAGGCCCAACCAACACTTTTTTTCGAAATTGCGTTTTTCACAGATTTTGGTAGGATATATAAAAATACAGCTTTAATAAAAATTTTAAAATCTTAAGGGAAAATGAGCAACACCTTAGACTAAAAAAATTGCCCATAAACAATGCGATTTTCTAGCAGCTTAAAACTTGCACTTTGTTATACTAAAATATAATGGGCTAAGCAACTGCGTATTTAGAATTTTTCTAAAACGTCTGAATTGATGAAATTTTTTCTGAATTTGAATTTTCCTGAATTTCGCACACAGTTTAGGGATTTTATTTTTGTGTGTGTTTGTTGTAGTAAGAACTAGATTTTAATAAAAAAATTGGCGAAAAGCAATTATAATAAAAACTTTACATGCATTGCGAAAAATTTTCTGTGCCAATAATTTTGTGTGGCACTGTATGTACGTGTGTATATAAATATGAAAAAAAATTTCCAGCTTATCATGCTTTACCACGCGTTTGTCCCGATCTAATTGTCTAACCGACTGGTTGACTGAATTTGGCCAACATTCGGCCTGATTGTTTGAATAGTTGGTTCCATTTTATTGTATTTGGATTGCAGGCCTAAATCAGGCTGTCCTGTTTACTGTGAGCAGTTTGCTTAGCTCAGGCTTCATTTGGCAACTTTTCGCATTCGATTTGCTTAAACTGGCATACAACATGCCTCCCCTAAGCGGCCGCTGGTTTTTCCAGTTCTCTGATGCTTTTTTTCTTCTAATATTGAGATTTTTTAATATGTATGTATGTATGTATGTATGTATGTATGTATGTATGTATGTATGTATGTATGTATCAACGTTTCTATGTTTTCCGCTTTTCGTTGCGTTGCTGCGCGCATTTATCCAAAAAAGGCTGGCAATGATAAAGCTGCATTTTTCTGCTGTCCACACCAAGTTGCTTGCGCCACACTGACCACACTAACTCCATTCGGTGCGCACAGTGGGAGGAAACATTGCAAAGGCGTTGCGTGCCACCTCGATCTGTACGTGCCACAAGTCATACATGCATACATACATATGTATGTACATAGATAGAGTAAAATGGTGGTGATGTGGTGGTACGACGACTTGCCACAAAACCGGCTCCCTCCTCACTTAAGCTTAAATTTTAGCCGTTAGATTAATGTCATTTGCTGCCAATTAGGCATGTTGCATGAATGTCGCATGTTGCTGCGATTATGAGTCTGCTGTTGCTGCTGCTGCTGTTTTTGTATTTTTTGTGATATACATACGTACCGACTTTCGTTGCATACATGACATTGCTCAACACGCATCGATTGACAGCCAATTGCTTGGTATTCGGCGCTGACTTTAATTCAATTAAATTAACAGCTATGCTGCTGCATCTTGATCTCCATGCAGCGACTTTTTATTTGTTATTTTTTGTTTTTTATTTGTTGGTAAGAGGCTTGCATTCATATATGTATGTATATGTAGTTAAGTACATTTGTAACGTGTACTATTACTATGGTGCTTAGGCAGGTATTTCCTTGATTTCACCTCTGTACATTTTTTGTATACATACTATTCGAGTTGAAAATAATTGATTAAATTTTTTAATTGTTCCGTAATATTTCATGTATGTATGTTAGGCTCATATGTATTTACTTTTCCGTCTCTGTTTGCTTTCATGACGCCAGACACGTGCCTTATTTCAATTTTTTACACTTCTTATCATTTTGAGCACATGGCTACTGAATGCTATTGGAAATTAAGGCAATAACCTGCGAGATTTCCAAACCTTTCAGTAAAAAAATAGCGCAGTAACTTTCAGCAGTAGCTTTCTTTGATTTCTCTGTTTTCTACTACTATTGGTACATATGTATATGCCGTTTTCTAATGTAAGCAGTAAAGTTGCCTTTACTAACAGGGCAGATAAATTGTTTCTCACTTTAAAGTGCGTTATAAGTATTTTCGTTTTCTTATCTTACCGGTAAAAATAAATTTGTTATTCCGAAATTTTGGCAACGTGAAAGTGAATCTTCATCTTATTCGTCATAAAATTTTTAAGTTTGGAAATGCAACTTAAGCAAAGATCAGGAGCAGCTGTCAGCAAAAACCAAAACCTTGGTTGAAATTTCTAATATATCTGAGTCATGAACCAAAACCAAACCTAAATTTAAAGTTGGGTACAAAGTGTTAAAGGCTACATCGGGTGAGCAACAATTTATCGATTCGAGAAATTTATGCGCTGATGAGAAAACGAAAACTCGTATATCGAGACGATAAAGTGATCCGTAATCCAAAGGTTAGATGAGAAAACGGCACTATCTATCTCTATTAATCTAGTATCCACGATAAATTCCAGTCTTGAGCCTAAATTTTTGGCTTTACCTGCGGCCACGGTTAAATGATCACCCAAGTGTCGTTTGCGTTTGTACACCACTGCAGGACACCGCTGAAAAATGTGCTGCTAAATTCGATAACCGTCCTGCAAAATCTGCATTGCTCCTGCGAGTAATTTCCCTTTTTTGTCGGGTAATATTTAAGCCTGCAGAATTCCGGTAAGTTCTTCTTGGATAAGATCTCTAAAAGCGCTTTGAAATCCACTAGATCTAAAAGATTTTCCCAGTTCTTAGCGATTTATTTAAGCTCTGCGCCGTCGAAAGGCGTTGATTCACTTTTATTTACTAGTTTATCTGCCATGTCATCTGCTTCTATTCCCATGTGTAGATTGGTCAGACTAAGAGATTTTATGTTACTAAGGCACTCCATTATAAGTTTAGATGTTACCTGATAAGAACTGAGGGCCTTTATAGCCGCTCGGCTGTTAGTTAAGATTGCAATGTTCGGATTTCAGCCGTTTCGTTTGGTATTAAAATCCGCGCATCGTTCTATAGCGTATGCCATAGGTTTCAAGAATCTTAACCTCGGTCTAAGTATGAGCCATCAGTGTGCCAGGTTATCATGCTTGGCTTATCGGATATCCCTGCCCAATTCTTCTTATTACTTAGATCAGTTTAAAAACTCTATATAAGGTTAAACTGCGGATACAATTTCAGGGCACAGCTTCATAAGAATATCGATCTTCCTAAAACTAAGAAACCCTTCTGCCACAATCTAGTACCATTGTTCCGGATAGGTAAGATCTAGAATAACTTCCAATGACACAATCAAATAGGTTCTCATACGCCTGCAGCCTTTGTATCTTGGGGAGCACCTTTATTTCTCAAAGCGGTGTGTTCTATCAAACCAGATGATGGCTCCATAAGCTATCATGGGCCGTATGTACTATCGAGTAAGCTCACCTTTTTCCTGTCATGGACATACACGTCATAAATTGTCTAACAGCTTGTGTTTTCTAGAGTATTTTTTGATCTAGTATGAAACCTAAGAATGCAATCTTTTTTTGGTACAATGTTTGTACCCTCTGGCCTTATCGTTTTCAGTCCGCCAATTGTTATTTTATTGTTAATAATACTACCGTGACTTTTTCTGGAATTACATTCGGCCTCATTTTGCCACACCATTTTTTGGTTACACTCAGTCCCATTTGGATTCTATCGCCCTCCATATTATTACGATATCATTATCACACCCTTGGAAAGTTAAACCAGTATTCGTTAGCTTTTTAAGCAGTCCATCCACGAATATGTTACATAGTAGTTGAGATAATATTTATTCCACTTTGTAGACAGTCCCTTGTTGTTCCGAAAATATTCTAAAAAAATTGTGCAGTCGTATCACGGAAGATGAAAAATCTTAAGATTGAACGTGGAGCCGTTTAAGGCTTAACTTATAATTCTTGCCTTCAGAGACATTTAGTAAACTTTAGCGAACAATTTTTCGTAAATGTTTTTATTGTTTGCCGCTATTTTGAACGAGTTCAGTAAAAAAGGCTGTTATACAAAAGTGTTAAACAGAGAATTTTGTTCTCATTTTCGTTGTTGGTGTTTCCGACAGGGTAGGAGTGTGATATACTGTGGAACGATTTTCCGTCATCCCTTGTCAAATTTGGTTGGAGACAAACCGGTTTCGGCGTTGTGCCATCTTCAGTGTCATTTTTCGTTCTCCGAATCGTTCCACATTACATCAGAGAATTTTCTACTAAATTTGCTCAAAATTACATATTTATTTACATACAAATAATATAACTTTAGTAAAATGTCTATGCACATTCATGTTTAATGCCACTAAATTTTTTTACTCTGTTATTGCTTCTAGTTAAACATTAGTTGGAATAATAATTAGCTCTTGGAAGTATTCTCCACATACATATCTAGAAATATCTACTTACTGCAGTCAGCTTTAAGTACATATTTATAAATAGACAAGTGACTGATAATAAATACCGATATAAAGCTACTTAACAATTGATTTGCTATGTGCATGTATACTAGGGTACCCCACCCAAAAAAGTAGCTGTTTTTACACCTGAATTATACAGTTTATGATATTCTAAGACTCCCGCCAAAACATTTCGGAAAAATATTATGATTTACGAAAATCTTATTATTACATGTAAGTACATCGAGAAAATTTTTCAAATCAAGATATCCTTTGCAAATAAATAAACACGTTAGTTAATAGGAACTTTCTAGACATAAGTATCGTTCAGATGTAGGAAATATTTAGGCAAAGAATCCTGAAAGTTGAAAAATATATTGAATTATAAAAACCTTTATACATTAAATTAGTTGGGGCATGAACTTAAAAAACCGGATGGCCCAGAGACCTTACTAACTTACTAAGAATAGTTCACGGCACTGCTATAAAATGTATAATGTATAATAAAATTTAAATTTTTGCAAAAGCGCGTATTTTGACACCTTGCTATCTACTTATTAAATTTTTAGCGCAATTTTTTTCCAACAGTCAGCCGTAAATCAGAAAAATTAACACGGCTTGATTTGTATCCTCATGCAAGCTTTTTCTAAAAATTTGTTCCCATTTGTTTTTTTACATCCAATTAAAGTTTTACAACTTTCCAAATGACTTGGCACCTTTTTAATGTTTTCGGTATTGCATTTATTTTTTTTTGTGGTAATTCTTTTTTAAAAATTTGTTAATGGTGACCTTTTAATTCTATACCCCTCTAGCTTTATTCTCCTAATTTTTCTTTTCTTCTCCTTATTGCTTACTATTTCATTAAGTTCCATTTCTCTTAAAATATGCAGTACGTGTATGTAGTACAATAGCTTCGCTTTCTACTAAGCTATTAACTTTTCTCATCCATGGCTGTCTGCATTCTGTGCCATTAACCTCTAGTGGCAATCGCCCTTATATTTGCACCTTAAGTACTTTTCCTAATTTTTTATTTTCATTTTTATGTATTTTTTTTTTTGCTTTTACGAACACCTGTCACCATGACTGACCTTCATTATCAAATTACTCAGTTGAACATATGCATATACCTATGTGCAAATGTATGTACATATGTCGATACACATGTATGCATTTGTGCGTGCATATATATGGTAGTAAAGAGTAGTACTAACCCTGCGGGAAATGTATCTAACTACAAGTTAGCTTGAAGTTGATTAGGAAGGAACTGAAGGTAACTTTTATTCGTATATTTTCTTCGAGGAATGCTAACTATACTTCTATGGGGATGGCCGCGAGATAGTCAAGGGTGGTTACCTCTGGAATTGATGTCAACTAACTTGTAACTAACTACTTCTGGACATAAAATATCAATAAAAAAAAATATAATATTTTTTGGGTTTATTTTACTATTTTATTTATTTACTTTATTTTATTACATTTCATATTTGTTTACGTATTCTGCTGTAGGTGGTCCCATATTCGAACTCCGTCAGACAAGCCTTCAAAATTATAATATAAAATTTCAATTTTTTTTTTTTTTATTTGTCCTCTTGTCCTGAATTCGAAAAAGTATTTGTTGCAGAAAGAAAGTGTTTTCAAGGTAAAATTTGTTGTTAAAAAAAAAACAATCTCCCGATTAGGTCTGCATTACTTTTGAATTAGTTTCAAGTTAGCTTTTTGTAGCAAAAAAGCTAACTCCAAGTTGGCTATTTTTTAACAATTGATAATTTTTTTCTGCAGGGAAGTACATATATTACATATCTATACTTTTCTGTACGTGCTAAAGTGCTACTACAAATTGGAAACCAACGATATTGTGGTCGAGGCTGATTGTTTTTTCTTAGTTGCATGTTTTTTACAGTTGTCAACTACGTTAACATAAACCTAGTTTTTAAAAAGTGGCAAATGAAAAAAGAAGCCAATAATCGATTTTCTGTTTAAAGATTAGTATTTTTTGTGTGTTGTGTTTAGAAGAGCAAGTATATTTTATAATTCCTACACTTCTTATTCTTTGTGGTTTGTGACGTGTGTGGATCACCATTATCCTGTAAAGCATTGGTTGCACATCAAACTGAGTTCACGTAATTCCTAAAAAACTTTAACCATTTTTGAGAAAAAACAAATCAGTGGCGCGAGTGTTGTCTACTAACACATGCGTTTATAAAAGTGATTAACGGACTTCTTGCCCACTAGCGTGGCAAACTTGATATCAATATTTGGGGTTTCAAGTGGTAATGTATTAGCATCACTTTTATATACCTAGGTTTCTTCTGAACATTTCCTAATCACGCCCAGCCAGGAAAGAGTGCCATACTGGCAGTGAGGATATTGAGATCACCTTTGGCAATCTGAAAGTTACTCGCGGATAGATGTGCGTCATGTGCAGTGATCGGAAAAATTTGTGTGGTAGAATCTGAAAAAAAAATGTGGTATATTTCAAAAAAATGTGGTAGATCTCAGGTTTTGGATCAAACTTTGTACAAAAATTAAAAAAAAAAAATATGCAAGGTTTAACATAAATTGCAAACATCTTAATTAGAATCTTAAAAAAAAAAATTAGTTTTAGTGTAATAAAGTGCAAGATTGAAGTTGCTAAAAATTGCGTTGACTTTTGGCAAAAGCAGTTCCTTTCATATCAAGATATTTTTCGAACAAATTTTGAAAGATTTCCGCAACCTTGCGGAGTGCTGCCAGTTTTTCTTTTTATCACATCACGATGTAGGGAACAACTGTGGCACGTTCCAGAAACCGCTACTTGGGATTTGCCAACGCTTTAGAAACTTTAGATGCACTGAAATTTGCTAATACTTTCACAAAAATCGCAGTTTTTTAACATTTTCGCTATTAATTATTTTTATAAATCATATATTTTGCAGTTTAATACAATAAAAAATCGTTTCCTGTCGAAAAATTTAATATTGAAAAAATTTAATATTTTATTTACAGTTTATTTTATAATCCTATTCTGCCTATTGTTAGTGTTTAGTGTTGGACAATTTTCGCTCTTAAACTTAAGAAAATTATGTCGAGCAAAAATAAAACTACTCAGAAATGCGAATATGTGGTAGATTAAAGACCTTGTGTGGTAGATGTGGAAGATGCTCAAAAAAGTGGCAGATCTACCACAATGTGGTAGAAGTCCGATCACTGGTCATGTGGGCTAAGAAAGTGATGGGTGAAAACCCAGTCGTGCTAAATTGCTAGGTGCTTCAGGATCCTGCTATATCTATAGTGTTCCAAAGTGCTTCTTAGTGCAGTCTAGCGTTTGATCTGCATTTCGGGGGGAGGACTTCTGACTGAACTTAGTGGATGAGGCACACATCACCATCTAGAAATGTAATCATGGATGGAAAATTTTAAATCCATACCCCTCAGATCTGAAATGCCGAAACCCAAAAGAATTTACGTTAAGAGCTTTGAAAGAATATTTCCTCTTTTAACAGAGAAAAGTGATACAAGACCCTTGGTCTGTAATCTTTCGAATGAATCAAAAAGTATACAGGTTGAAAAGAGTAACTACTTTACGGGTAGAAAAATTATACCACAACCTCTGATCGTAAACGGTTAGCCTGCACTAATAAAGAATATTTTACACGGAATGGTCTCGTTTTTATTGGAATTTATTTTATTTCAATGTGCACACTGATGACTGAAATATTTTACGAAATGTAATATAAAGCCGAAAACAAAGTCCTCTCTCATTATCTATGGAAATCTGAAATGATCCTTTTGAAACGGAATCCAACTTCGAAAAGAGGAGCATTGCTCAAAAGAGGAAAATTTGAAGAAGTGAAATCCGAAATGGAATGACTGAAGATCTGATCTTTAAGAAGAGAAATTCCACTTCGAAAAGAGATGGCGCAATTTTGTCTAGTAATGAAAGTTCATGTTACTAAGAAATTGCTCAACAAGAAACCTATTGATTAATAGCTCAGAATGAAGAAAATTTTTAGCAATATAAAAGTTAAAATTTTTAGACGATTTTCTCCACTGAAGAAATGAAAGAGAGCACCGTCTAGTAGAGTTTTGTGTTTTCCGGGCAGACTCATTAATTTAATAAGCGATTATGTTTCCTTTATAAAGTTTATTTACCCAGTGCATCTGGCATCTATAAAAATTAAACTGCTATCCTGTACCATTTGCTAAAACTTGTAAAATTTCAAATGTAAATTATCGGTTAGGAATAAGCAAATGGGCAAAAATATATAAAAGCAAGAATGACCCATACATGATAGAATCCACGCAGACAACGCCTGTAGCCATTGTGTCTCGCCTTTAAGTTGTCGCTGAAAATTGTTTTTCAGTTGTTTCTAGTTGTTATCCCACTGACATCGCCGAATCGGATCCAACTCCGAATTACTCTCATTCTTTTTGCAATCTGGAACTGAGAGCAGTTTATGTGTCCCATCTACCCAAATAACAATGCGCTCACTTTTCGCTTTTAATTCACTGATTTATTCTCGTAGTTAGTTTGCTCATATTTCTCTAATTCCACTTCTTGCTTTATATGTTGTTTGTTCCTGACTGCTTTTAGCTCATTTGCTCAAAATTAAATCAAAAGCTTACGTGTAGAATTGACCTTCCGTTGGTTAGGTTATTTAGAAGCTTAGCTAAGTGAGCACTTTAGCGGCGTTTTTCGCACAATTCCAATGCAAAATTTTATACTTATTGCTGTCACCTCTGCAACCTTCATTTGGTTTGGGCTATCTATGGAATGTCACGCGCTTGACATTTTACAACTTTGCACTGATTTGTGAAATCCAATTGCGTGTTTGACGCACTTGAAAATTCTCAAACTGGGCGAACGTATGTATGTAGTATGTATGTGCGTGTATGCATAATTGAAGGGTAATACGCACTAATGTGATGACAGCGGAAATCTAATATGCCAGTTCCGCATATTTAGTCGTGCATAAAATGTGCGTACCTGTAGTGCACTAATACATATGTATGTATGTAGTTAAGGTATAACAAAGTGTGAAATATTGTTTTTTATACACATAATTCTTAAGGTGTTCCATTCTTAACCTTGAATTTTGAGTAATGTACTTACTTACTTACATACATATGCACATTTAAAAACGTAAGTTGGGGCAAATAGTTGATAATTTTTCAAGGAATTTAAAGAAAAATTTATCTCTACAAACAGTTAGAGGCCGAACTAGGAAAATCAGATGACAATAAATGCGATTGTCAATAACGGTTTTTCACCTCATGCACAACTGCTGATTTTCGTGAAAAGCTCTCAGCTGTTTGTCGGTTTTAATTTTTTCTTGAGTATAAGCAATATAATTTCGGCAGCTGATGTGGAATGAACTTATGGCAGAGGGCAAAGAAAATGCAAAATTTTTTGTTAAAAAGTAAATGCCGTTAGAATGATTCTGAATTTATAACTGTTCTATAAATAATTTTCAGAATTTTGAAACTTTTCTGATTTGTGTCTAGTTTGTACAGTATTGAAGCAAGTTTTTCGGTTTAGTCTCTAAAAAAGGTAAAGAATAAGATTCTCATTTTCGTTGTTGGTGTTTCCGACAGGGTAGGAGTATGATGTATTGTGGAACGATTTTCCGTCATCCCTTGTCAAATTTCGTTTTCGTAAACACATATGTATGTAGATCGTAAAAAGGCTACCCAAAGTTCAGAAGGCTGCTCCGAGAAAGTGCATAAAATTACAGTACAGCTCTCGAAACATATACGAAACGATGCTCTAAACCACTCTGCCCGTTAATTTGTAAAATAATAGCCTATTACCGCATCGTTGGTATTGGATATATTCTTCTTAAAGAAATAAATTTTCGGGGTCTTTTTCAATTCAACTCAGGCTCATTTGGCTAGGATAAGACATACTTATGCTAGGAAATATATGTATGCTCCTTCTAGCCCCAGTTGAAGCTCCGTCCACCATACAGTTTTCCTTTATATCCGAGAATTCAAATGAGGTTATGCCTTCTCTCGCATACGTACTACGTTAGTAGAGGGCTTACGAAAATAGCGTAGTTATAGCGACTCTCTTACAAAAGCAATATATTAAGAGACGCCGCCAAATTTTTGATAGAAATAGTCAGCTATTATAAATAGTACATGTGTGTAAATGTACAAGTAGATATCGTCTTCGCCAATACAAAAGGCCCTATTGGATAAACTATAAATTTTACAAGAGCTGCAAATTACAAGTTATAAAATTTCCAAGAAAGATTGTATGGTATTTAGTGATAAGTTTTAACATTTGACCGAAATTAAAAAAAAAAAAACGTTAAATTCATTATATATTCGACTTTAACCTTGAATAACTTTTCCAGGAGTGAATTTATGGAAAAATCAGCATTCAATTCCTTCAAAAACATATATCGCTCATTCCCATACGTTGACATAAAAACGTGTTTTAAAATGTACAAAATTGAAAAAAAAAATGTTTTCCTGTGTTATTTAAATGGAAAATGGAAATTCGCGATGAGCGACCTCTTTTGATAGACGCCTTTTTCAATGTCCTGAAAGTATTTTTTGAAAAATAAAAAATAAACATTTTAACCTGCTTAATTAATTTGTACTACACATATGTATGTATATGTATGTATGTATATTAAATATACAAAAATGTTTTAGGATCCATATATGTATGAGTACAATGGAAAAACTTAAATAAAGCAACATTAATATTACTCCAACGTAATTTGAAGCCAAAAAGTGACTAACAAAAGACCTTAGTCGAATTAAGCCAAAATAAAAACTAGTATAAAGGCAAACATAAAAAGAACGGCGAACAACTTTAAAGCAAAATTGTGCGAAAATTTAATTAGTAAATGCATGTAAAGCGAAATGGAAAATTAAAAGTAGAAAAATACCTGAGACGTACATATCGCACGCCGTCTTCAAAAGAGTCACAACTCAAAGTAATACGTTCGTCAGAGAATGCGAAAAACTACTTCGTAGCACATGCTAATCATATGGGCAACGGCGACTTTACCTTAGGGGGGTTCTTTTTTAACAAGTTCTAACAAAAATTTGCTCCAGCTTTTGCTGAAAGGTAAATAAAAACTCTGTGCACATTTTTGGCGCATAATTTCAAAAATGCCAAATTTTGAGTTGTGACTCTTTTGAAGTCGGTGTGCGATATGTATTTATATACATGCATATATACATATGTAGTATATGCGAGTATGTACATACTTAGTACCTGGTTTAGCTAACCAAAACATCAGCTCAAGGTTCATGGAGTGATTAAATTGTTGGTTGTTGGCTTAGCTTAGTTTGTTTGCTTGACTCTGGCTAATTGCGATTTCGCAATTTTTGGTAGTATATACATACATATTTATTCTGATCTCTCTAGGCACTTTAGTACGTGTATTTTCCGAAAGTTGACTGTCTTCTAGCTTCGCATGATGATTAAGTGTTTTTGGTAGACTTGGCAAGCGGAACTGATTGGGTGTTTCATTATTCTTAATGTTTTTGGAATGCCAGTGTCGATTTTAAATATACATAAATAAAAAATAGTTTGCCTTTCGGCAATTTCTTATTACCTTCGCAACTAATTATTGATAATTTTTAAAATGAATTTAGTTATTTACATGTTTATGTATGCATATATATTTCGGCATTTGTCCAGCACACATGCATACAGTGAGCGTCGAAATTAAGTATATTCTGATGTTTTGAAAAATATAGTCGATCCCACAGAAAAAACTACAAGAATAATTTTATTTAAATTCATACAGAACTCGGGGAAAGTGCAAAAAATTTTCACCGAAATTTTAAAATTTTCACCGAAATTTTAAAATTTTCACCGAAATTTTAAAATTTTCACCGAAATTTTAAAATTCTCACCGAAATTTTAAAATTTTCACCGAAATTTAAAAATTTTCAATTTGATTTCTTAGAAACGTATGAGCACAATCTTTTTTATACAAAAGAAGGTACGCAACATCCGTAGGGAGGAAAAAATCTCAAAAATTAACGGTAATTTTTAGCGAGTTGAAACTTGTACTTTATTGCATTAGAATTTAATAAGCTACAAAACTGCATACTCAAGATTTTTCTAAGAAAGCGGATTAAAAAAATTTAAATTTCTTGTTTTCCCCGAATTTTGTTTGAAATAAAAAAATGGATTCTTGTCGTTTTTGCTATTGAATAAAAAATTATTTTATAAAAGAAAATAGAAAAAATTGGCAAGGAAAATATACATAATTAAATAAAATCTTCAAAACGTTCTGGTATACTTTTTTTTGGCGGTCGCTGTATATGTATAATTTATGTACATAGGTATACTATGTATATCTCTTATTAAGTTGATATAATTTGCTTCATTATTCAATTTTTAACAGAATCAAATCGAATGAAGTCATTGCGCAAATTCTCTATAAAAAATTCTTCACATTTTGCTTTGAGTCAATGATTTTCGGCAAAGTTCTTACATGCGAATTATTTCACAAATTACTTACAATTGTTGCTTACTCATTTATGTACACATGTATGTATGTACATTGAAATTTGGGCTTGTAACTAGGCATTAATCTTTTTTAGTCTACATACATTGTTTTTTTATAAAAACTCATAGTATATTTTTTTTTTAAATTCATAATTCACTGAACTCAAGAACAGAGTTATGTGCGATTCTTATACATCGTGCCACACGAGATTGGTAGAACTGTTTCGCGTTTTAAATAGAGGTAAACAATTTGAGCTAAAGTAAAGAAGTGACCTGTCTATAGCAATGTAATGCGCTGTGTGCTGGCATGCTGTAGGATTTTGAAGAAGTTTTTGTCTGCTTCTTAGCTAATTGGACAGCTTGAGTTATTCTTTTTGAAGCACTTTCAATGACTAGCACACTTTTTTGTGCAAGTGAAGCAAATTTTTTTATTTCTACTCGAAATGGTAATCTAAATTTGAAAAAAAAGGTCGGGGATTCAGGCAAAAAATCGTTTTCAGGTAAAATAGATGATGAAATGATTTTTTGTTATTTAAGAAAATATTATTGCTTTAAGAATAAAATAAATGAAGTTTTTTTTCTACTTATTGTGCAATTCACACACAATATACAAGGGGGTCTACTCTGTCTTGCGATTCGAAACTCAATGCGATAAGAAAAATTTCATAGTGCCAAGTATTCGAATCCGAATGACTTGCTTTTCAAATTTTCTTGACTGTTTTGTAACTATTATTATTATTAACCCATTTCAAATGTACACATATGACCAAGTTTGTGATCTTTTTTTCTGGCAGTGTTGCATATAAAAGAAACTTGTCGAACATTCTTTGCATGGGAAAAATGCAAAACACCTTCAACCACAAAAAAAAAAAACAAAACACCAAATTCATCCAGTATTTTCACCAACTTGAAAAATGCACTTAATTATATTACAATTTAACGGGCTACAAATATTTTTTCTAAAGATTCTGATTTCAAAGTTTGAAATGTTAATTCATTTGGTGTTTCTTTTATAATCAGCTGGACTTTTATAAAAAAAGAATAAAGAATAAATAAACAAAAGGCAAATAGTCAAAACTTCGATAGCACTACTATTATTTTGTGGACAACTGTACATACGAGTAAATACACCCCGCGGCAGGTTTTACTATTTATTTTTATTTTTTAATTTTGGTTTTGTTTTATAAATATACTAGCAGACCTGGCGAACTTCGTCCAGCCCAAATTTTTTTTAAATATTTTATTGAAACTTTTTGGTCCAACATTTTCACCAACAATTCACGTTTACGATTTTCATTGGCACATTTGTCTGCTAAGATTAAGGTTTGGTGGTCATTTGCCGCTTTAAATAACCTAAGGAAAGTGTTATATCCGTTCTTGAAATTCTCCAGTTGTGCGGCATTTCATTTTCACTCCCTGGCGGCAACAATGACCCGGTTCTATAGTGAATGTCCTAGATGTTTTACAGTATAGTAGGTGGCAATTTCAAAATGGGTGCGAATCATTGTTCTACGGAAATGCAATATACATATACTTGTTTTAGAAGAAATACCTTAAAAGTTTGAACGCATAATAATATTGGAAAATCACATCCATTGGGCCAATTGCAACGCAGGAGCGTTCGATATACTCAATGGTGCAACAGGACGATTTAATCTGACCTTCACGGCCCCTTTTCTCACTTGGCTATTTTTAGTAGTAGCTCGACTTCAGCACCACTTGGCAGCACGTTTTTGCAATAGTATTGCATACATATTTAAAAATTAGCCAAATCGGATCATAAATAAGATTTTTAGTAATAACTCAACTGCAGCGCCAACTGTCGGATTAAATTGTGAAACTAAACCATCCAGAGACCCACTCAAATACACAAAAAGTTTCGCTAAAATCCGTACAACCATTTAGGAGGAGATCACTCACAAACACACCTACAGAAGAATAAAAAAATTCATTCAAAGATAGCTAAAGGTCGGTACGTTTGTAGGCCTCACACCCATTTTCAAATAGCTCAAATTTTCTCCATGAGTATGGGCTTGATTATAACTATATACATATCTACATACGAAGTTCCAGTACTGTACCATGAACACTTCCAAAGATAGGCAGTATGAAAAATTCGGTTTGTATGGAAGATGCCGCACCCCCTTTTCCAATAGTTCCAATTTTTCTCCAAGAGTATGCGATTTATTTCGTATATCTCTATACCAAGTTCCAGAACTCTACCATGAACACTTCCAAAGATAGGCAGTATGAAAAATTCGGTTTGTATGGAAGATGCCACGCCCCCTTTTCCAATAGTTTCAATTTTTCTCCAAGAGTATGCGATTTATTTCGTACATCTCCATACAAAACTCTAGAACTCTACCAAAAAATTTCCAGAGATAAGCAGTATGAAAAATTCGGTTTGTATGGGAGATGTCACACCCCTTTTTACAATAGCTAAAATTTTTCTCCAAGGGTATGCGATTGATTTCGTATATCTCCATACCAATTTCCAAAACTCTACAATGCACACTTTCAGAGATATGTAGCATGAGAAATTCGGTTTGTATGGGAAGTGCCACGCCCCCTTTACATATAGATATTTTTCAGCCTAAAACCATCCTTGGGACACGTGCGACAGGTGGCAGTTTCAAAAAAATCGGTTCAGCCGCTGTCGAGCCTTGCAAAAACTAACAAACGGCTTTATAAATATATATTAGTTGAGATATATTATATATTATATTTTGACAGTATCCGTTGTTTCTGATTGGCGCAAAAAAATCTTGCCTAGTGACGAATTCGCCCCTTGATATGGTCGTTACTTAAGGCTATTTATATTCGAAATTGCATGAAAATCTATAAGCTTATCCAGGCAAAAAGCTACCTATGTACCGAATTTTAAGCAAATCGGACCATAAATACGATTTCTTCGAACAGATCGGTCCCTGGTCCACTTCTCGGACAAAATGGATCATATACGCTAATATATGCTAAAAAGCTACCTACCTACCGAATTTTAAGCAAATCGGACCATAAATGCGATTTTTTGGAATAGATCGGTCCCTGGACCACTTCCCGGAAAAATTGGGTCATATATGCTAATATATGCTAAAAAGCTACTTACGTACTAAATTTTAAGCAAATCGGACTATAATAAGATTTTTTCGCATAGACTGGCCCCTGGTCCACCTACCCGCAAAAAGGAAATAGTTTTTTTAGCCTAAAACATGGTGGTTACCGAAAGCTATTTGTATACAAAATTTCATGAAAATCGGACCAGCCGTTCGCGAGATTACCTGTTACAAAAAAAAAGGGACTTCTCTTTATATAATTAGTATAGATAATTAATTCTTTGACAAAAAGCGTATAAATCTCAATTTCAAACTTTCTGCAATATTAAAAAAAATGCGTAAAATGTTATTAAATTACTTGGAAAGATTGAGTATTCAGTTTCGTAGCCCTTCAAAGTTTGAAATAGCTGGGGCTTACCGTAAATTTGCCTTTTTTTGTTGCACAACAAATGGTTGCTGATTTTTTGGTAACTCGGTGAGTTTATCAATTGATAAGAACAAGTTTCGATAATATGTGAAATTTATCAGAATTCAACGTAAAATTGTGCCTAATTTTTAGCTATTTAAAATAATTAAAATTTTTCCAAACCCTGGTAGAGACCCAAGAAAATTGTTTAAGATGTTGAAATTTCCGTTCATGTGTTTACTTTGTACGTATAATTAAATTTCGTTGTTTATATTTTGAAGGACCACCCTAATACGTATGAATGTATGTGTGCTATAATTATGAAAGTTTGTAGTGAGATCATAAAGAATAATTGGATGTCTTGTTTTCAGATTTTTTTTTTGTTCTTAATTTTCAAGACAAATTTGGCATTACGTTTAGACAATTTCATCTGGTATAAAAAATTATGCTTTAGCTTTTTATTTCTTACCGGATCTCACT
>NW_023462141.1:0-20906 GCF_013731165.1 Rhagoletis pomonella | reverse complement strand
ACAACAAACAACTTGCAACCAGATAACAGCAGCCACATCTCACTAGCGTAAATTGCTGTAAGATCTTATATTATAAACAGTTTTAAGAATATAAATAAAGTGTACGCATTTCGGCGTAGTAATAAAAAAATATTTTTTTAACTCATATCGTGAAAGCAATATTAACTGGGGGCTCAAGCCGGTATAACCCTTGACTGCAGGCAAATATCTTCAACCTACAGGATAATAAAATAAAAATTCCACGGCTTTGAAGAAAAGCATAAAACCAATCTCTGAAAAAAGTGAGATATAATAAGTTCATACAGTCGCGTAAAAGGCTAACCTTGAAATAGCAGGCAGAGTAAACCTATAAAAAGTGAAAAGCGAAATGAGAAATTCCTGGCTTCAAAGAGAATCCTTCACGCTGGACTCACGTAACAAACGCCACAAAGTTCAATTCTAGATATGCGCTCAATGCAACAAGACGATACAATGGCACTGGGGCCCTATTCTATAACTCGATTCGAAAATAAATTTGCTCGAATTCGGATTTTTTGTACTTGGTAACTCTATTTTCGCATTTGCAATTCTAATTTCGAATAGTATATTAGAAAATCGAAAACTGGCAACTATGTAACTCGAATTTGAATGTCAAATTCATTCGATCGTCGCAAATAATACTCGTTAGCGTTTGAGCTGTAGAAACGGAATACTATTTGAAAAATGCAAGTATTTTAATAATTTTTTATTAAGTATAACAACTATAAACGTAAAATATTTTTCAATAGGGATTCATCCAGCAAAAGCCAGCATACAAAACAAAGCCAATTTGGAATTATGGTGGAATTCATGGAATCGCATCCAAGTTTGGCCAAAGGCTACATAAAGTGCGCTGATGCTAAGCAAACTTCCAAGAATTTGTGGGGACGGCTGACGGAAGAGTTCAATGGAGATGGACCACCTACGCGGGATGCATCTTCATGGAAAAAGGTAATTTTAGTGTGAGCCAAATAATGTTAACTCTTAAAGCTGCAGCAGGAGCCGCGCGTCGTATGACCTATCAAAGTACCGTTTTCAAGGTATAACGGTTATGATAAATAGCCGTATGCTAATGAACCACTCAATGAAGTACAGTTTTAATAAAGCAAAAGAAATTAAATTTTAGCAAATGTTACATTTGAAATATATTAAAAAACAACAAAAAATATAAACGCATTTAATTTATGTAATGAAAAAGAGTATTTTTTAAACATACGACGGCACTATGAATGGAATTTCGTTTATTATTAACTATTATTATTATTTTTTATTTACATATTTAAGGTTTGGGCGGATTACAAGACCCACCTCAAAGCCAAAGTGCGCAAAAATAAGTTGCACATGTCCGGAACTGGTGGTGGCCCTGCAAAAATTAGTTCCCTTAATTCGGTGGAGTTAAGGGTAATGGAGTTGTTGCAAATAAATGAAGCAGTAAATGGAATAGCCGGTGCTCAAAAATTCGGTGCAGGAAGAAGTGAAGCCACAAACAGCAACGAATGTAAAACTGCTCCAACCACTCCGAATTATGCAACTGATTTGCAGGATCGTGCAGAACTGCCACCTTCTACTCCTCCTTCCTATTCCCAGGTGTCACCCAATTGCAGTACGGTGCGGTCCCGAACTCAAAGCAAAAGCAATCTTTTGAAGATGCAAGTGGATGGGCAAAAAAAATTCCACAAAGATTGTACTCGCATTTTAAAAGACGTCAATTACAATTTAAAATCAATAGCAAAAACAAATAAGACATCTGTGGAACAAATGGAAGAGAGAATAGAAATAGAGAGACAAAAACTTAAATTCGCAAAATTAAAACATGAATACAAAGTATAAAGCGACATGGAGAGAAACAAAATTAGAATTTCAAAACTTAGACTGAAGCAACAGCTGCTAGATGTTAATACACGTAGAGATTAATATACATACATATCAAATATTTGCCTCGTAAGTACATATGTACACTTGAAGAAAATTTTTATGTTTATTTTTATATATAAATACATATGTATGTAATAGAACCACAAACATATTCATATATTATTCTCAAATAAATAAATAAAGAAAATGTGCTTGTTGTGAAAAGTTCTTTAATTGCATTGATTTACTACACATATTTACGAAATTTAAATTAGGAAACCAAGCTATTTTTAATTCGGTCTCGTACTGTTTGTGCAATACGTAAAAAATCGTTCTCTTCTATATCGGAGTTGGTCGATAAAGCTAAATTTGAGCCTTCTTCATCGCTCTCAATAACAGTTGGTGGTTCAACATTATATGTAAGGCAAATGTTATGCAGTGCACAACAAGCATTTAAAATTTTTACTACTTTTTCGGGTGTATAATGAAGCTCTCTTTCAGGAAGTAGGCAACGAAAGCGATCTTTTAAAATTCCAAACACTCGTTCTATTATCGATCGCGCTTTGGTAAACCTTTCATTATATACCATTTCTGGAGAATTTTCTTCTGCGTTACGGTAAGGTGTGAGGAGCCATGGCTCTAATGGATATCCAGAATCACCTTCAAAATAGAAGATAATGCATGCAAATTTGTAAAAACCGGTACGTTTTGGAATATAAAACAGATTATAACTATAAGAGTTTGTTACAGAGTACTGTGCTACTAACAGGATTTTTACACCATATGCATTTACATATGTAAATGCTACTTTTTTGTATGTACTCGTATGTACCATATATTACATTAGGGCTATTCGCGATTCGGTGCATAAGAGCTGACAAATTTATGCAATTGCAGAAATATGCCATGGATTGTGAGCGACCTTTATTAAACTGTCATGGTAAAGCTTTTGCAAAACAATTTTTGTGCATCAGCTTTGGTTTTGTTTATGAATGCAATGCATAGCATTTTTATGCTATGGATTTTCGGTATTGCAAATTTGCCAAGCCATGACAAATGCAAATGCGTGTATTTTGTTTGTGTATTGCAAATAATTTGCAATACAAATTTGCAATGCAATGATGCTAGGCCATTTGCACCGGATCGCGAATAGCCCTATTGTATCACAAAATTAGCATTTACATATGGAAATATATATCGTGTAAGATTGCTTTAAGTGATACAAGTACATATGGATAAAGTCACCTACCAATTATCCAAGATGATTTGTCTCCATTTTGGTATTGGGCTTTTATATATTGTCGTTCGTTTGACAAGCTCCATACATGAGAATCATGAGCCGCTCCACCATAGACTCCATTCACAGCTCTTATGTACATCTTGTGATCACAAATCTAATAAAAAAATGTTATGAAATGGTATGAACAAAAACTTGTAAGTATTAAAAACTTACCACCATTGCATTGATGCTATGCTTTAGCTTCCGGTTCATCCTTTACCGGCCTAACCATATGGGATATGGGTTCCATCAACAGCACCTATTATTCCTGGTAATCCAAATTTTGAGTAGAAATGGTTTTTGGATTCACGCTTTTCTTGCACGGTCATTTCAAATTTTATGTGCCTCGGACATAAAGTTTTTTCTATCGCATTAACTACTTCCGTGATACATTTAGAAGTCGTGGATTGCGCTAATCCTGCGAAACGGTCTTGCCCTATTTGGTGCTGATAGCCCCCTTGTCCCAGAAATTTTAGAGTAGCAGCAAGTTTTACTGTCGGAGTTACTGCCGTAGATCTTATAGGTGCATGTAATTCGTGTTCTATGCTCCTCAACACATAACTGAAGGCATCCTTGGAAAGCCGAAAATTTTTTATGAAGCTATATTTTCAAATATATAATCATTAATAAGTTAAATTTATAGCCGGTTATATTACATATGTATGCATTTACCTTCTTTCCGATAATTCATCAATATTAAAATGATCTCTTATAGCCCTTCTTGCATTTCTCTCTTCATTAATTTCTTCGTCCATCCACAATGCAACAGAATCCATTTTTTGTTTGTTGATAAAATGAATAACAATTGTTTAATTTAAATTATGTAGTTGTTTACTTGTTTTCCTTCTACGTATTTTGACGTTTGACATTCGAAAATTCTGGCACAGGGTGGCACAACTTTCGAAAAACTAGAAACTCGATCCGAAACTTTTACAGAATGCTAAACCAAATTCGACTCGAATAACAAATTCGAATAGAATCAACTTTCGATTCGAGTTACAGAATAGGGCCCCAGGACTCGCAACTCTACGAGCACAGGTAGAAATACAAAGGCTCTAAATAACACACAATTAAAGGCTTGATTACACATATGCTGATCAACGACCATTGTATGTACTTCTGGAAGAAAATTACACAAGGAACACGCACATAATCGGAATTTCACAGCGAAATCAGCAGAGCACTGAATCTCTCACTCTCAAAGATAGAGATGTCAGGAGAACAAGGACCTGCATCCATGTTAGAATATGCAAGCCAAGAAGCAGTCCATACTTTCATCACAGGACTCAACAGCAGGTATACAAGCGGCACATTATACAGTCATCACCCAAAAGACTTAAAAACCGCATATGCAATCGCAAGCACGATTTATAACGACGATACGAACATGCAGTTCGACGCACAAATTACACCACAAAGATATAACCAGCGACAAAATCCTCAACAACAGAGATATGATGATAGAAGGAGATATAACCCAAATGTGCTGGTACAATATAACCTCCAACCACGCCAAGAACCAATGGAAGTAGATGACTCTCGTCAACACGTGCGACCAACACAATACAACAATCAACCCCTCCTAAGGAACAACTGTCAGCAATCTCAACGATTCAATAACCCGTTCAGAGAAGATCAACAAGCAGCAAAACGCGGAAAAACTCCTTCTTCAAGAAATTACAACACCAACGAGGTACAACGAATAAACCAGACGAGTGATGAAGACCTACAATCACTCGCCCCCACATACTGATGATATCTACGAGAGGGGAAGTGCTTTTTTTTAGGAGAATAAACGAATTACCGTGTCTCCAAAGGCGGTGTCAAACGACAGGTATATCCGTTAATATTTTAATTGATACAGGTGCGACAAATAATTACATTAGTTCTAAGTGTAAAGTAGGAGAATCTATACCCATAAAACCGGTTAAAGTTAAAACGCTTCATGGATACTCTTTAACCAAAGCTATGAAAATTATTACAATACTCAATCATAATTTAGTTTTTTTTTTTTGAAACCGAAGCTTTAGAGGAGTTCGGTATGCTTCTGGGTGAACACGGTCTTAGGGTCTTGAAAGCAGAAATTAACATTTTCGAGTATAAACTATCATATAAATATAAAAAGCAAGTAAGCGACCAAAAGGTGAATTTCACAATTAATAACGACATGCATAAAACTGAAATTGAAAATATCATGACAGAATCAGAAGATCCTATTTGGGTGAAGCATTAACCGTATCCGATAGCAGACAATGAATTTATAAACAAAGAAATAGATAAATTGTTAGATAACCAAATTATTCAACCTGGCAAAAGTCCTTACAATTCTCCAATCTGGGCCGTCGCAAAAAAACGTACCGATAACGAAGGGAAACCTAAAAGACGAATGGTAGTAGATTTTCAGAAGCTTAACGCTCAGACTATCACTGATAGATATCCTATCCCAGATGTTGCTATGACAATTCAAAATCTAGGTAAAGCAAAGGTTTTCACAACGATAGACTTAGAGTCAGGTTTTCACCAAATCTTGATAAAAAAAATCAGACAGAGATAAAACTGCATTCAGTGTGAATGGCACAAAGTATGAGTTCCTTAGGATGCCGTTCGGTTTAAAGAGCGCGCCTTCTATATTTCAGCGATGCGTAGACGATATCCTACGTCCATATATTGGCAAGTTCGCATATGTTTATATTGACGATGTACTCATATATTCCTCCTCACCCGAGGAACACATGGAACATATTCGTACAATAGTAAACGCACTTCACAATGCCAATATGAAGATTTCAAACGAGAAATCGCATTTTTTCCAGGTTTCAGTCGAATACCTCGGACATATAATAAAATATAATAAAATAACTGTAGATCCAAATAACATTCAAACTGTAAAGAATTATTCAACTCCAAAAAATTTAAAAGAATTACGATCATTTCTTGGCCTAGCGAGTTATTACAGGAAATTTATACAGAATTTCGCTGCAATAACGAAACCTCTAACAACATTTCTACGCAGAGACAATGGTGGTGTAAGTAAAAATCAAAGCGCAAAGGTCTCAATTAATCTAGGCGAAACAGCACTTGAGGCTTTGATAAAAATAAAAGACGCACTACAAACACAAGTTGAATTATTTCAACCAGACTTCAGCAAACCTTTTGAACTAACGACGGGCGCAAGTAACTTTGCAATAGGAGCTGTACTCTCTTAGAACAAGAAACCTATTTCCTTTATATCTAGAACTCTTAGCCAAACTGAACCAAATTACAGCACGAATGAAAAGGAATTACTCGCTATCGTTAGGTCACTTCAAAAATTAAGAAATTACCTATATGGTATAGCAGATCTAACTATTTATACAGACCATCAGTCACTCATCTTTTCGATTTCGGATAAAAATCCGAACACTAAACTAAAACGATGGAAAAACTTCATAGAAGAATACGGTGCTAAATTAATATATAAACCAAAGCATCAAAACGTTGTCGCTGATGCATTGTCTCGCCAACAGATTAACAACACTTTAAGTTCCTCACAACATTCAGCTCAAAGTTCACCAATAAAAAAATTGAAACGCGTAAAACAACCATTAAATACATTTAGAAATCAAATAGTCATAAACTACAGTGCAACCAATTTAGTGGAAATCTCTTCGCAAAATATTTTTTCGTATTCACGACACACGCTTTTTTATTCGACTAAAGAAGAATTAATTGATAGACTGAAAAGAATAATAAACCCAAAGCTAACAAATGCTATAAAAATAGATGAACAAACTCTATTCCACATAGAAAATGACATAATTTCAACGTTTCCAAATACCCCGATCGTTTTAGCTCAGAAAATGACGGAAGACATAAACAGACAAAAATAAATCATAATACAAACACGCAGATGTGCACATAGAAATTATAAAAATAATGCAAAAGAAATACTGACTACATATTTTTAGCCAAATTTACGCCAAATGTGTAAAAAAGAAACACAAGATTGTGAAATCTTCTTAACAAACAAATACGAACGCAGACCAAACAAACAACCAATTGGAGCCGCACCAATACCAAACCACGTAGGTGAACACATGCCCAGCAAAACCAACGTGACCGAAACTCCAACACAAACGCAAATTGTATGCTGTTACTAACACACATGTAATAATTTTTGATTGGAGTGCCATCTATTGTTTTTTCTTGCGAGGTATCTTTCGCATATGAGTAAGTAGTCAAGCTAATCTTTTCACATATGAGCAAGCAGGCAAACTATTTGGTTTGAAAAATCACACGTACACAAAACTTCTGGGAGCATTTTTGATTCACTATTAAGAATGTGATAGCAAAACGTGCCGACATTAATGGGCACGCGTGACGGTCACGTTACTAGAAAAGTGGCCGTCACTGTTCTTGCTGGGTACATTTAGACTTATTTCACATGAACTTGAACACATACATCAGCACAACTGATAAAACTCAAAGTACTTATACATACGGGAAATCCCAAGTAAAAATAATACATACCAATACATTGACGAAATATTATCACAGATTAACCCAAACGCCAAGTATGTAATGGCAGATACCTACGGTGACCATCCGTTCTGTTTTTTGCAGGACCGTACTGTTTTTCAAAGGTCGGTCCTGCGTAGTTTTTCAAACCTGAAAAACCTGAAAATGTACTGATTTTTTCCAAGTGTCCTGCATTTGTCCCGCATTTTATTCGTTATTTTAAAATTATCGGACAATGGATGGATTTTTTCAAAAAAGTGTTTTTTGGGTGCTTTTCGTAGCTTCTCTTCAATATCTCATGAAAAAATCTCCCAATCAACGTAAGCGACTTACAGATCGAAGGGTATTGATGTGCCTCTTACTAAAATATATAACTTGTGGCGACTTCAATGAAAATTATTAGTGCTACAGGCGACCATTTGCATTTTGTCGTCAAAGTCGAAAAAAGTGAGGTTTTCAATCAAATACGCAGTTTCATTTGATTATTTTTTTTCATTATTTTAAAAATTCCATAAAGAAGATATATCACTACAGTAAATTTTGAGCCAAAGATAATGAAAATCGGATTAGAAATGTAAATGCTATGGAGAGCAATCTGCACAAATTATATATTTTTGTAAAGGGCACTTTGTAACTCGTCGTTTATGTCGATTCATGATCTCGATTTTTGACAAATGACTGCGAAAAGTACCAAAAAAAAAAAAAAGTTTACTGTTTTCGTTTTGAACGACTCAAAATTTGCCTATAAAATAATCTTTTAAAGATTTTCACTTTTCGTGTAAACTATTTTAATTATAATATGTTTTACTATACTTTTATAAATATTCATGTAAAAAAGATTAAAATCGATGAAGAAAACGTGATTCATATTTAAAGTTTAAAATGTATTAAGAATTTAGAATCATAAATACTCTTTTGATATTTTTATACTACGGAAATAAATGTAGTCATATTTTTGAAAAATTGTCCTTCATTTTGAATCCATATTTATGCTCACCGTACAGATACCGAATCAACATTCACGGGCATATGTGCGAAACAAGTCTACGAAAAACTACAAATAGTACATTACACCAACATTCATTCGACAACCAACGGTCAAGTTGAGCGTACACATAGCACCCTGATCGAACTCGCTAGAGTCCTAGCACAGGAACATAACCACTCACCGGAAGACGAAATTTTTAACGCGGTACGACAATACAACAAAACAATTCACTCAGTCACAGGAGAGAAACCCGAGGACGTGTTCTTCAATCGAGAAGGGTATCCTGACATTCAAAAAAAACTCGAAACAAATCAAAACAAAGTGCTTTCATACCATAATAAAAATCGTAAGAGTATCACTTACTCCAAAATACACCGTAGAAACAAAAAGGTACGAAAATACGCGAAACATACAATAAAATAACACAGAGGTGACACAATACTTACAAATCGTGGTCCAGTTATACACAAAGACAATATACGAGTGCAAGCATGCAGAGAATAATAATTTTATTTTTAACCTCCACCACCCTCTGCGACAGTATAATTGATTTAAAGGACAAAAAATACGTAATGATAGAAACCGACCCAGTATACGTGTACCACGACACTTTATTTTTATATCATGTAGCAAACAGTTCAAAAATATTAGCACCCTATGAGAAAATAGTACGATCTACTTACAAATTCGAACAGAACTCAGTAGATCAAATATTAGTCAACAAAATAGAGACACTTAAGTCACAATTACTTCCTAACATCTTTAGGGCTAGACGTTCACTTAACTTTCTAGGGTCAGCTCTTAAAATTATTACGGGTACACCCGATCACGATGACTTAATCGAAATTAAGACAGGATTAAATATGCTGATAGAAAACAGTAACAAACAAAAGAAAATAAATTCACAGTTTGAAAGAATTTTAGAGACTCTCGATCCTAAAACTATAACAAATGATTTAGTGATGACCGAAGTATACAACGAACTATCCTCTGTCGCTAATACAATTAATTTTGCAAAAAATAGAAACTTCTACGCAGGAACTCTAAACTTAAAGGATATTCAACAAATAGTATCCTATGAAGCATTAGACTCACCTTTAATAAATATATTAGAATTCTCTGACATACATGTCTGCTACTTTAACCACGGAATTGTAACTGTATATAAATATCCAATATTAAACACAAAATAAAACTTGTTCAATATATACCCACTTGCATACAAACATGGAAAGATATTATTAGATTCTAAGATAGCAAAATGTAACAATGTCTTTGCACCTATTGAAAAATGTAAAAACTATGTGTAAAATTAAGAACTCGGACAATTGCACTATTAACATATTGGAGAATAAGCCTGCCAAATGTGAAGTGATACACGAAAACAACGCACCACTCCAAATACTTGAAAACGAAAATATCATAACAGATTACAACCACACCTGGAACAACATAAAAATAGATGGGCCGAAATTAATACAATTCAACTACTCTGCAACAATCGATGGAAAACAATATTCCAACCTGCAACAGGAATACAAAGATGCCATATACAAACAACATGACGAACAACTAGAAGTCCTACGCATCCTCAAATCCAATGCCGATTATAACTTTAGCAATATTGAAGAAATGTCAACTTTCCTGATACCAATCGAGGAACATCGCGTCCAATACACCTTCTACTGCATCCTGGGGTTATGCACACTAGCATTACTTATGTATGGTAGAGACAAACTCTGCAAATATTACATAGCAAAGAAAGCGGAAGCAAGAAGAAAAAGAATCGACGAAATGTATCAAATAGAACTATTCAGACTCCAACAAGAACAACATACACGTTAAAGCGAGGACGCTTCATTTTAACAAAGTTTTCGCTAAGCATCATCAATAACAACCAAACATGCATTATCAAGAAATGCATTCTCAACATGTAAACAACAAACATCTGGCAATGGAATAATCCACTGCGATAACTACCGCCGCATCTCAACAATAACAAACAAGTGATAACAAGATAACAGCAGCCGCATCTCACTAGTATAAATAGCTGTAAGATCTTATATTATAAACAGTTTTAAGAACATCAATAAAGTGTACGCATTTCGGCGTAGTAATAAAAATGCCTTTTTTAACTCATATCGTGAAAGCGATATTAACTCGCGACGGAAAAACAGAAACCCACAATTTGGGAGTTCGTCCGGGATCGTCGTACATTTGCGAAAGAAGGTAAAAGAAATACTTCGGTGGTCGGTTCTTTCTATATTTCTACGGCGCACATCAACTCAGCGAGAAACAGAGTTCCGTGTATTTGTGTGCAAAAAGCGTCAACTGTTTGCATAAGGAATGGAGTCGATTGGTAGCAGAATACGAGTGTTTTCTCTCAAGCAGCATAGCAGCGCCGGTTTTATTTTATGCAAAAGCGTTAACTTGTCATAAATTAATTGGTGTGCAGAAAACGGTAAGCCCCTAGAGCAGAGCCGGGCCAGCGAAATTAACGGAACTTGTAGGCGGTTAGACCAGCAAATAACGGAGGTGCGAAGTAGCAGAGCGCGTAAAGAACAGCGCACGCAGTGGCAGAGCGCAGTCGTACATAGCAGCGTGCCTAGTAGCAGAGAGCAATCGTATATAGCAGCGTGCCTAGCAGCAGAGCGTAGTCGGTAAAGCACATCGTGCGCTGTAGTTTGGGTGAAGTATCAAAGCAGCGTAAAATGCAGTGAAATTGGTATAGTGCAAAAGGAGTGCGTAGGCGACAACAGCGAAGGCTTTCAACAGCAATAGAACGCAGCGCGAATCAACACGGGCGTCATACAACCAAAAGAATACCTGCAAACATGTTGCAGTGAATTCCTCGAACTATAATAGGAAGAAGTTGTGTATGTGTCGAAAAGGAGTTCGACAGTGTATTACAGTGGCAGACGGCAGAGTCGAGACGTCGAGACGAAGTCGAAGTGGATATTGAGTTTCATGTCGCCAGAGAGAGCGATATTTTGTATAATGCGATTCTGGGCAAGGATGTACTCAGGCAAGTGGATGTTGTCGTTGATGGTGAGGGCGTTAAATTCCGAGAGAAAACAGGGACGACGGGCAGAATTCAGAGAAGCTTCAGGTAGTTAGAGAGAAAAGCGTAGTAGACGGAGAAGCAAATCCTGTTGGGGAATTAGAGAAGGAGTTCAGGCAAATCTTTCATTTTGCGTGCAACGAGGGTGTCTAGTTTCCATTTGAACTCAACCATCTGCATGCAAATGAAGGAACGCGTGATTGATCTGATTACGAACTACAGCAGCGTGAGGAAAAGGCCATCACCAATCGCAATGAAGATTATCTTGTCGGATGAGATACCAGTCTACCAAAGACCACGGCGGCTGTCGTATGCAGATCAATGTTTTGTTGAAAAGCAGGTGGAAGAGTGGTTGGCCGACAAATGTATAATGTACAGGTTAGCACCTCCGAGTATGCATCACCGATAGTGCTAGTGGCTAAGAAAGATGGTACAAAACGTCTATCTTGCGACTATCGCAAATTAAACGAAATGATTATACGCGACAACTTTCCGATGCCATTGATTGATAATATCCTGCAGAGACTACAATCAGCTACTTTCTTTACAACACTGGATCTTCGCAATGGATTTTTCCACGTACCGCTGGAGGAGGAATCAAGGAAATACACTGCTTTCGTTACGCATAACGGACAATATGAATTTTTAAATGTTCCGTTTGGTCTCAGAAATTCGCCAGCTGTTTACATGGACGACGTGATTATCCCCTCCAAGAGCGTGGAGGAAGGGTTTGCCAGTTGGAAAAGCGTGTTTACGACAGCAAGTCATATGGACTGCGAATAAAATGGGAAAAATGTAAATTTTTGAAAAGCCGAGTCACATTCTTAGGGCTTACGTCATACATAGACGTTTCATCCCGAGTTATTCATTGGTAGCTAAACCATTGACTGATCTCATGGGGAAGAGTGCGGAGTTTGAGCAAATACCTGCATTTCAACAACTGAAGACTGTTTTAATGAATCAACCAGTACTTCAACTTTTCGATCCAGCCCTACAGACTGAGATTCATATGCGTCCCGTTGAATATATGAGTAGGAAAACTACGCCTGTTGAGCAGAAGTATCATTCCTACGAGTTGGAAGTTTTGCCAATCATATCAACATTGAAGAAATGGAGAGTTTATGTGATGGGGATTAAGTTTAAGATAATAACCGATTGCAATACCATGAAAAAACAGGACATACCTCTAAGATTATCGCGTTGGGCGATGTATCTTTAAGACTATCAGTACGAAATCGAGCACCGTTCAGGAAGTCTGTTTAATGATGACAGATAGCTTGCGACATAGGGTACAGGTGGAACAGCTGAAAGATGAGAAGTTAGCAGCTATACGAAAGGTTTTAGAGCATGAGAGCTATCATGATTTTTACGTAAAACATGGTGTTCTCCACAAAGATCCCGCTAAGGAACTTATGGTAGTACCAACATCGATGGAAAGGGAGGTCATCCAAATAGCTCACCGAAAAGGGCATTACGCAGCGAAGAAGACGCAAGATTAGGTCGAGAGATACTTATTTATTTACAATTTGGCGCCGAAAGTAACGAACGTAGTAAAGAGCTGTGTAGAATATTTGGTTGTAGAGGCTAAAGCTGGGAAAAAGGAGGGCATGCTTAATCCAATTCACAAAGAGGACAAGCCACTTTTAACGTACCACTTGGATCACGTGGGTCCCATGGAGGAAACTAGAAAGAGATACAATTATATACTAGTAGTTGTCGAAGCGTTTTCCAAATTTGTGTGGCTGTATCCCACTAGAAGCACCGGCAGCGAGGAAGTGTTAGATCGGTTACAAAAGCAGGCAGCAACGTTTGGCAACCCGATAGAGGGACCGACTTTACGTCCAACGCATTTGAGGACTACTGCAAAGAAGAAAATATTCAACATTTGGTCATAACGACTCATGATTTAATAATACAAGGTTCGATAAACTGACAGGTGTCTCTCTCGCACCGCTCCCTTAGCAGTGGCACCGTGTTGCTTCTTTGCAAATTTACATGGAAACAGTGTAGCTTTGCTGTGAAATAGAAGTATAAGCTTTTGTGGAATATGTTTATTTGTATATACATATGAAGCATATTTAACTGATGAAAAAATAAATTGTTTTTAAATTGGATGTTTACATCAATATCTTAGTAGTCTTATTTTAATTTTGAGTCATTTTGCAGTTTTTATACAGCCAAATAGCACATAAATTACGTAATTCCCGTAGATATATCAATATTACGTTCAACATTTCGTTTAAAATGCCAGATTTCCTGCAAATACATTAGGATTTACAAAAGGAATTTCACTACTAATTGCCTACTTTGCGTACTTTTATACTAACATTTTCGCACCAAGAGATTTCATTCTTCCCCTTTCTCCGTCCTTCGTAAATGCAACCTTTTGTAAGGGAGTGTCAAACCGCAGCTGTCAATAATTATCTAACCTTGTATTATTGAATCATGATAATGACTGGAGTGCCACGTGGTAATGGTCAAGTAGAGAGAGTCCTCAAGATCGCCATGACAACGTTGACAAAACTGCGTCGAGCATCCGAAGCTATGGTACAAGCACGTACAACAAGTAATTAATTCTACGCCACCGTGAAGCACAACGTATGCTCCGTTCAAACTCCTGACTGGTGTTGATCTGCGCGTTAACAAGAATCACGGGATTCGCAGGTTGTTAGAAGAATCAGCGGTTGAGGAGCTGGAAGAGGAGAGATGCAAGATAAGAGAAGAAGCCCGAGACAACATAAGTAGCATGCAAGAGGAGAACGTGCGAAACTTTAATAAAAAACGCAAAATAGAAACCGAGTATGAGGTCGGAGACTTAGTCGCCGCTAAGCGCACTCAATATGAAACTGGACTCAGACTCAAACCAAAATTTTTCGGACCGTATAAAGTCATGGATAAGAAGGCGTATGGTCGTTATACCGTACATAAGATTGATGACATATAGGGGCCTAGAATAACGCATACAGTAGCAGAGTACATGAAACCGTGGAATCCTTCATTCGAGGCGAATGAAACATCAGAATGGCCGAATGTGGAATTGACTGACAGACGACGGACTACAAGAAGTGGATGTAGCTTCTAATTTGTAACTTCGACTGAAATACAATACATCCCTGCACGTTCGAACTTTGCTACAAAACGCCATCTCTGATTGAACGAGGAGAGTCAAAAACCGTACTCTAGACAAACGGACGGGTGACTCGAACGCAACACATGGAACTGATCGGACGAAATTGTTTAATTTCTATACAATAAATTATATTTACTGCAATTTTAAACCTTAATAAATAGAATTTCATTTCGCGCGACGGAAAAGCAGAAACCCACATACATATAAAACGTACCCTGTTGTACAATTGTCACAAACGAAAAGCAAACGTTTCTCGTTGGGGAAAATGACAGTGAATCTTACAACTTGTTTCTGGCTATGTACAAAACTGTACAAAACCACAAATGATATGATGATCGATGAGCAAAAGGAAATAGTTTTGTATAGTTTATTTTCGTACTCTGATAAATATTTCAATTCCTTTCAAAATTGTAATGTATTTTAGTTGCATTATTATCTTAGCGTAAGACAAAAGTGTTCCTAGAATAAGCGAGCCGAAGGGCCTAGACGCTAGTGCTCCTCTTATAATGTATGCGATTGAGTTAGCACTCGTCTTTCAAGTAATAATAATAATAATGTAAAATATGGCCAGCTTGGAGACGCCCGTATTCTCACTAGATGTTTACGTCTAGAAGTTCTGGGCATGGACTGCCTAACCACGGTCCCAGAAGTGGAGACCGCTATGCGCGTGGAATTATGAGACAAGATGAATGGCCAACGTCGCGTCCCTCTTCTCGCTTGGGGCCGAGATACAGAAGAGTAAACGGAACTGCTGTAAAGCGCTACGTGACGAAGTGGATCGCGATCCCTGGGGCCAGGGATACAAAATAGTGATGAAAAAGTTCCATACATCATCGCAAGCGATGGATGAGACCCGAGTTAAGAATATAGTGGATGCGATATTTCCCACACACCCACTAAGAGCAGATACAGTGTTCGTCGAGGAGCAAGTCGAGGCACCACTGTTTTCGACAGACGAGCTGAAGCTAGCCCTGCGAAGCATGAAAGCCGGCAAAGCTCCAGGCCCAGATGGCATACCAGCGGAGGCAATCAGGTTAGCAGCGAAAACGAGCCCTGATCTCATCTCCTTAACATGTACAACAGCTGCCTTAGAGTCCGGGTCTTCCCAAGCCAATAGAAGAAGGCAAGGCTGGTGCTTATACCCAAGGGCAAAGGTGACTCAAACTCCTTCATCCTTCCGGCCACTCTGCATGCTCGACACAGCAGGCAAAATGATGGAGGGTCTGCTCAAAATACGCTTGACGTCAGCCATAGAAAGCGAGGGAGGCCTTTACCGCAAACATGGCTTCAGGAAGGGACACTCAACTATAGGAGCAATTGGCGAAGTAGTCGAGGCGGTACATAAGGCCGCAGAAGCCTGCCACCATGCGCGGCCAATAGTGCTGCTAGTCACACTGGACGTCAAGAAAGCCTTCAACTCTGCAAGATGGGACGACATGCTGGAGGCCTTGGAACGGTCATTCAAGGTTCCAACATACTTGCTAGATATGATCCGGGACTACCTCAGAGACCGTTGGCTTTTGTACGACACAACACAAGGTTAGAGAAAGAGACGTATAACCAGCGGAGCGGGACAGGAGTCTGTACCTGGCCCGGACCTCTGGAACGCCACGTATGACAGTCTGTTGCGCACGGAAATGCCGGACAGCGCCTTCCTTGTCGCCTTCACGGACGATGTAACAGCAAGAAACGTCCAGCTAGCACAGCTCAATCTAAACCAGGTCATGCGCAACGTCAGAAGATGGATGAGCGAACACGGTCTGCAATTGGCTGCAGCCAAAACAGAGATCGCACTCCTCACCAGGAAACGGATCCCAACAATTATAAATATGATGGTGGGACCTCAACTTGCGACAACTTCTAGGTCTACAAAATACCTATGGGCGAAGTTTGACAGCAAACTCACATTCTGGGAACACATCCATGGAGTATGTGAAAAAGCTGCGCAGAGCACGGTGGCTCTAAGCCGGCTGATGGCGAACATGGGCGGCCCGAAGCCATGCCGCAGGAAGCTTCTGAAATGTGGGCCGACGCATTGAAAGTCAAAAAATACCGGATTGAAATGTCTTCGGACCAGCGCAGGGGGGGGCACTACGTATTGCTTCTGCATACCGTACAGTGTCCGCGGACGCGGTTCTAGTTATTTCTGGCGTCATGACAATTTAGCTACTTGCTTACGAGCGAAAAGAGATTTACAATCTCAGTGCCGAGATAGGTCGAGCGGCTGCCGCGGCTAGGGCACGCGATCAACTGATCTAGCAGTGGCAACAAATCTCGAACGCGAGCACACAAGGTCGTTGGACGCACTCCCTGATAGCCGACCTTCAAACATGGTTGAACAGGCCGCATGGGGAAGTCGATTTCTACCTGACGCAATTCCTCACCGGTCATGGCTACTTCCGAGAATATCTTCATAGAATGGGAAGGGCGGACTCACCGTTCTATCACTACTGTGGAAACGTCGGAGATAACGTGTACCATACATTCTTCACCTGCGAACACTTCTTGATTTCGCGCAGAATGTTGGAAGAAAGTTACGGAGACAACACTCCGAACAACATAATTGGGGTAATGCTCTCCAGTGCAGAAAAGTGGGAGGCAGTTGCGAGATACGTGAAATTCGTTCTCCGCTGCAAACGAGAGGACGGTTATTTACTGAGGACACCCGAATGAAATGCCCCTACAAAAGATCAGCCCCAAGGTTTTAGCAGCGAGCTCCTGCATCTGAAGACATGCAGAATTGCGGTGCCAGATGTGGGATTCTTGCGCGGGCGGTGGAAGTTTGGGTTTTAGTGGGTAGGCCAACACGGTTCGGTGGGAGTGCCATAGTCGGGGAAGGTAGTATAGTGACTAGCGCCCCCGGCAGTGCATAAAACTAGCAAGGTTTGGTAGCTGCCGAGGCCTAGTCTTCAGTCTACTTTTGTGTGCGGTGGGCGGACAGACCTAGTTTCTGCTCCGCGCTGCGGACAGGCTGTTGATCATAAGGCCGGGCTTTCGATCCATGTTCCCGATGATTTTACTTTGTATGCGTGGCAGGCGGAAAGCTCTAGTTTCCGCTCCGCACTGCGGACAAGCTGTTGATGATGGTCGGAAAGGCCGAGTTTCCGATCCATGCTCGTCTTACGCGGTCGCGAAAATATACGAAGCCGATTACAATTGTACTAAGCAGTCACTGATATTGTGTAATTTATCGTTCCCGGTTAAAGATATTGATTTATTTAGTTACAAAAAAGAAATTCAGTTATGTCTAAGCAATCATAATGTTTGTTACAATCTTGGCATATCCATCGTAAAGCATCATGCATTTCAAAGTTTGAATTACAAATGCTCAACACAACCGTGGCGCAGTCGACTATTGGCTATCCCGTTCAAGATCTTAATTATGAACAGTACCCCGAGCACCTCTCTACGGCTGTGTAGCTTTGGCAAATTTATGAGCTTTAAGCGGCCTTTGTACGGTGGAAGATTTAATGTCGAATACCAAGGCAAATTATTTAATGCGAATAATAAGGATTGTTTCTATACCGACTCGAGTCTGTCAGAATGCGTTTGATATCTAGGGTTCCATACGACGGACCCGTATTCTAAGATCGGCCTGACTAGGGAGGTGAAGCCAGTTTTAGTGACATAAGGATCTCTGAATTCTTTAGCCCAACGTTTGATGAAAGCCAAGACGCCCTTGGCTCTATTAACACAAGGGTTTACATGGGACTTGACTTCAAGCTTAGGGTTTATGGTTACGCCTAGATCGATGAAATTAGTTACCTGATCAACACTATGTTCACAAATGCGGTAGCTATATGAGTAAAAGGGTCTTCTAGAGAAACACATAAATTTACACTTTTTCAAGTTAAGTGACATAGAATTTACTTCGCACCATTTAAACACATTACTAAGATCTGCCTGTAATTGTTCCCTGTCTCCTGGAGCACCAATGAACTGAAAAAACTTAACGTCGTCTGCGCACATTATGCAATTCGAATACTTCAAAATATTTGGAAGATCGTCGATGAATAAAATAAACGGAAGGGGGGCAAGGTAGCTACCTTGAGGTACACCTGACTTCACTTGAATTACACGAGATGAACATTTTTTAAATGTGTATATGTGTATTTATATGTATATATGTATATATGTATGTACCATGTGCATTAAACAGGGTGTGATTGACAACTTGGGTAGGCTCTCTTTTCATTATCTATCTAATCTATTATGCAAAAAAAATATCCGACTCGAAATTCATAAGAATTTTCAATTTGACTTAATAAGATGATTCTTCTGAGAGCAATGTCAAATTCAATCCCACGTTGTTAAATACACCCCCGTATTCTAGAACCCGAATTTTCGTAATTCGTAATTCGTAATTCGTAGCTACGCTACGCGCATCTATGTCGCTTCTGGTTGAATTGTGGAACCACAAGCCAGAACTCCTATGCCTGAAGCTATGGTTCTCAATCCAATTAATTCAATAACAGCTTTTTCGAAGCCATTGAAAACATGCGCTTTGTTAGGTCCACCACCTGTTGCGTTTGTTTCAGCCTTTGACCGCGCTTAGGGATTTTAACCCTTACTAAGTAGAATTCTCCTTTCTGTGTTGCGGGGAAGAAGGGCTTCTGCATGTCAAAGGTATACAACATTTTTTGTGCATAGCACTCCGGCTACGCCGTCCACAGTATTTTTGCGCAGGGCCCACGTCGAAATTTGCAAAAAAGTGCATAGTACAAACCGAGTTTAATACTAAGCTAGCGGTAGGAAATTTTAAACATTTACATATCTTAAATAAAATGTGAATCCTTTAATTATACGTGTATGTTAAAGTTTTTGGATTCGGGTTATGCGTTTGGACACAACTACTGAAAATTATTGTACAAATAACTAAACCGGACAGTAAGGGCAACAAAGATTATTTTTTGCTCGTTTATATAAAGCAGTGGATAAAAATATACGTATGTGCGAAAGGCAAATTTATCTGTTTAAATGTACACCAACAATATTCTTGCAAACACACATCGTTTTACATCGTTTATTTTGCCTCCGACATAGAATTGTTTTCGTACAAAATTACGCAAAAAACGTTCGTTTTTAAGCATGCCATTGTTACGATTTTCGAAAGTTCGAAAATACGATTTGGATTGCGGCATACTATTTCTACGACTCGTAGGAAAATCCGAATACGAAAGAATTGCAGAATAGGGGTGACATTTTGTACCTAACTTCTTATTCTTTGTATATTGCATACTAGGTATGTACCTATGTGTGCATACTGTATACATATATATGGTTGTGTGTCTATATGTAAATTTAGTTTTTTTTTTTACAAATTTAGATTTTACTTCTATCAAATTCAACTTGTATATTGAGTTGGTTAAATTCGGTATTCTCATTTCGTGATTAATATAAATTCTATTAAGAAAATTTCTCTACTCCTTATATAACTTTAGTTTTTTTCTCCAATTTTACGTTTTAATTTATTTTTTTTTTGTCTACATTTAATAATTTTTTATTTAATTATCATTATATATATTTTTTTCTAAGTCCTTTTAATATATTTTTTTCTCTAATTTAGCTTATATATAAATGTAAGTGTATATATATAAATGCCGGCCCGAAGGACTCACTCCTTGTTGCAGCAGGTCTTGGTGGGGCCTGCTGTTGTTGTTGTAGCCGGTTTGTTGTTGTTGCCATGTAGTTGGTGGTTGTTATCGTTGCTGATGTGGTCGATGGTTTGACCGGGTGCTTACCCCGAATGTTGATTTTATTGTTGGTGTTGGCGCTGCTCCTTGGGCGGTCGCTGTGTTCACCCGGGTTCTTACCCCGGTTGCTGGTTGTCGCTTTTGTGGTTGCTGGTGCCGCTCCTTAGGCGGTTGCTGAGGTGCCGCTTAGGTGGTACGCTGAGTTGCCGCTCTTTGGGGAGTTTGCAGTGGGTTCCGCTCCTTAGGCGGTCCCTGGTGACCCGGGTGCTTACCGGTTGCTGTCGTTGTTGTTGGTGCCGCTCCTTGGGCGGTCGTTGTGGTGCCGCCTTTTGCGTGGTCGCTGGCGCTCTGGCTCGCTGGGTTGCCGCTCTTTGGGTTGTTGCTAG
>NW_023462140.1:0-20907 GCF_013731165.1 Rhagoletis pomonella | reverse complement strand
TCGATGCTTATTGCTCGCCGTTCCACTATCCATTCATTGTTGTTAAAAAAAAACCGCTCCCTGCTCTTTCTGCTTGACTTCCATTTTTCTTCTAGATTCGATGAAAATCTACCGGTAAAAAGCTTTATCTCTTTTGCTGACTCTTCGGTGACCCCACAAAAATCATATTTTAAGGTTAAAAATTTATACAGAATGCGGGTTTTGTAATTTTTTCATATTTCAGACATTCTTCAAAAAATTCTCCTTTCGATATTAAGTAGCAATAACCAAAAAAATAGTTGTACAGAATTGTGCAAATAGAAACTGTTATATTTAGAACCTATAGGGCCACAGCTATGGTATGATAATAAGCAGTGATATATACCAGATTACATGGAAAATAAATGGTACTTACCTTTGGCTTGCAAATCCATCAGAAATATAAAGTAGAGTTCTATAAAAGAATGGCATGAGCAAGAGCAAAAAGTCCACAACAACATGAAAGTAAGCAACACGCGTGTCCGTTTTTCTG
Source organism: Rhagoletis pomonella (assembly GCF_013731165.1). Lineage (NCBI taxonomy): Eukaryota > Metazoa > Arthropoda > Insecta > Diptera > Tephritidae > Rhagoletis > Rhagoletis pomonella. The sequence continues at coordinate 20,396 of NW_023462140.1, read as the reverse complement.
AAAAGAACAATTAATTGCTTATCCTTGAACAATAATAATGCAAACAAATTTAGCTAATTTATAATAACGAGAATAGTGGCTGTCATTTTCATTAATTATTCTACAAAAATTCAATAATTTCTTCACGATCTAATCATCAGATCTAAACCAAATTAGTAAGGGGCCACCTTTAAGGTAAAACCTTTCCTTTAAAAAAAATTATAGAAACCGGTCAACGTGGTCCAAAGTTATACGGTAACATACACCAAAAAAAAACAAAATATTCGGACGAATTGACAACGCCTTTTGAAGTCGGAGCAGCGGTGATTGCCAACGACACCAATAATATTGATTTCGATTCTCAAAAGCAAAGCGTAAATAGCTGATATGCTGATCATTGCACTGAGCCAAAAGCACAATGGTTTTTTCAACCAAGTTATGGTTTGATTTTTGCATGGTCAATAAGCCGATTGTAAGAAATGTGATTCAAGTTGGACATTTGAGAATAAATTCGTAGGTATGGCAGTGGCTGAATGAGCAGAGGTGCTTGCTGTTATTTGTTGGATTCCAGCATTACGAATGCCATCAGCGCGATACATAATTTTTATTTTTTTTTGTTTTACGAATTACGAAAACGCCTCTGTGAAGTACAGAACCAAATCAAACGACGAAGAAAATTAATTCAAGTTGATCATTTGAAGACACATTTATAAAGCGGCTGTAGCTGAGTGTGTAGAGTGTAGAGTGAGTTGTTTTGTATCTCCGAATTATGAAAAAGCATCTGCGAAGTGCAGAACATAAACTTATTCAAACGAAAAATCGACAACCAAAAGTTTGGTTTATGCGAACAAAATTGTTGTTAATATTACCAAATCAATGTTGAAAATATCGACCAAGGCATTGTTAATATTAACCAAAAATCACGTTAATTCCTTTTCAAGTTTGAATTTGGTAATATTAACCAATTTTTTGTTGATTTTTCTCTCAGTGTGGGGACTCTGGCCGATGGCGCACGGATGTAGCCTCTGATGTTGAGAGAATAGAGAGTCAATGAGAGTACCTGACGGCTAATTGCCAACTACGACTAATACTTACTCTCGGTGGGTACGATTGGTATGCTTTTCTCTGTTAAAAGTAGATTTCGGATAAAACTTAGTTTCCAGCTCTAAAGAAAAAGTAGTCTGTATTTGCTGTGAATTTAATGGAAGAAATAAATAAATTTTTTTCTTATAATTTTTTTAAGTTAAAAGCTGCAAACTTAATTAAGATATTTTGATAGAGGTAAACTTCTTTTTCATTTCTTGAGCATGTTTTTATGGCTGTTCTTATTTATTTGGTTTTTTTTTCAACTGGTTACTTTGCTTGTTGCTGAACCTCTGGTAACATGAGTGGCTGGTGGCGGTGGGGATATGGCGATTGTCTCTCATTAATACTGACTGTGGGTTGTGATCATTCCTGGGTGAATGGTGAAGAGCATCGATAGCTGGATGGGCAAATACTGCAGTATAATGCAATCAAATTCTTCCTCCCTATTCAAACAGTAAGGACTGGCACGCGTAGCATAGGCTTTGGCTATACATACATACATACATATAAAAATGCACACATTTCTAAACGCATTATCTGAAAATAAATGCTAAATAACATCATTTGCATATATATGTACGTATTTCCGTTCGGCAAAATCAATTTTCCACCGAAATTCGCACATTAAACTATTTACATACTGATTTAGCAAATTGTACACGACAAATGCATAAATAAATAAACAACTACAAAATAAAGAGGACCATTGCGTTTTTAGGGCACCGTTACACGTTTTAAATGCAACTAGTTTGCATAATTTTAGGCGGTTTAGTCAACAATTTGCTGCAATTTACCGGTATTTAGATTAAAACGCAGCCGCTGGTCATTGTTTTGAATTTGCATTAAAAATTTGTTTGCGCTTATTTTCTCATTTTAAGCTAACATTACATTACATGTGTGTAGGTACAATATGAACTTGTCCATTTATTTAACTTAGCTGCTCGAATGAGTCTATTTTTGTAATTTCTATTTTATTTGTAGCTGCACTTCCGTTTGGTAGCTAAGCAAATACATATACAAATATACAAGTATGTAAATATATTAGGATGTCCATCGAAAACGCTTTTTTTTTGGAAATTTCAAGCCCACACCCCCTAATGTTAGAAATGTTATTGCCTATTTTTATAAATTTTTTAAAGGGTATTTAGAGGTCGCGACCTGTCGATTTAGGTCAGAAAATACGATTTTGTAGATTTATGAGTTTTTGGCTGGTTGGTATTTTTTATCGGGTAAATAAAAAAAAAAAAAAAACACACATATTTCTCTTATTTTTTTTTAACTTTGATCATCGATAATTTCTACAATTTTGAAATCGGACAAAAACCACGGGCTTCATCAACGAAACGATAATTTCAAGAAACTCAAAGCTAACTATATTTTGGGAAGTACAGAAAAATTGCAAATCCAAAATTGGTAGGCCATTCAATTTCCTACAAATTCGCTAATATCGTTATTTCTTGAGATATTGGGCTAAGAAATTGAGGTACTGTGGAAGATTGGCATTTTTTTATTTTTTTATTAACTTCATCATGTTTAAATTTTATTTTTATTTTTTTTATTAACTTCATCATGTTTAAATTTTATTTTTATTTTTTTAACCTGAATAGCTATCAAACTTTATGGAGTAACCTGTAATGTGTAATTGCGCACATTTTGATACCTTAACTGATTTTCTCCGACAAATAGTTTATTAACTGCAAACAATTAAAAAAATATACTTCTCCGTGAGCTCAAAATTTCGAGATTTTCAAATATCATGACGAAATAAAAAAATAGATGTCTTCTTTTTTTCGATAAAGAATGTAAAAAAATATATTTTACCCAAAAAAAAAAATATTGAGGTGTAAATATTGTATGGAATGACCCATATATATAAATATGTCTATGTAGATGTAGTTATGTCGACTGCTAGCCAAATTTACAGCTCAATTCAAAGTTTGTTCATTTACTTATAAGTATGTATGTATGTATGTATGTACTACATATATGCAGTTAACTATCACATATATGCTCCTGTTTCATGTAGAAAACATTTACATACACCAACGAGTTTCTCTTCCGCCTATTAACCATTAATATTGCAACAGTCGCTCTGTAATATACTCGCCAACATCATTCCTTCGGGATTAGCATATTGAAATGTAATTAAGTTTTAATGCACCTACAAATTTTGTAATTTTAGACAATAGAAAATTTGTATTGCTCATTAGCGAATTAGCTGGTTGGTTGGTTGGTTATTTATGTATTTGTTGAAGTATTAATTGGCAAATATTTTTTTTTTGGTGAATTTAATACCGACGACTATTTAAAGGAAAAAGTACAAAATTAGAGAAAAAGGTAAATAGATTACAAAAATTACGCAATAGGCATTAGCTGACGACAACTTGTAGTTCGGCATTCTACCATTCGATTATGCTGAGGTGACTTACTTTATTTCAATCCTGCCAACGTACGACTGAAGAAGCTAAATAAGAACGAGGGCCCTGTCGGCAAGCGCTGAATCTGTTAAGTGCAGAGTTCTTTGGCCCTTTTATCATTATCAATGGTCCTAAGCTTTCGTTTCGAAGAATAGTCCTTTCGGTTCTCCCAAATTATGCCAGAGCAAATGACTTATGCTGGATTTCCACCAGGCATTAAATGGCAAAAATTACAAATGACAATGTTGGGTATTAATAAATGTTCGTGTCATTACGTTAAAAAACTGTCTTTATGTTCATTTCCACATGGCATTTTTTTAAATGGCATTACATCCTCTGTAGTGGCTAGAGAAAAAAGTAGCAATAAGCCTCCTTGGGTATTTTGGTTGATTAGGTTTTAAGGGACGCTGAGAGTATTCGTAGCACGCCCTCGGTTAGAATGTTTGTAATGGCAATGTGGCGCAGGTTGGAACCGTATTACAGTAAATATTCTGGTGCTTTTGGTGGAATCACGCCATATAAACATATACTCGAAAGGTGGATCCTCGGTCTCGGGCGGCTGTTCGTTAAGAGGGAGAAAGAGAGCACGAAATTAGCGCTCATCTTTAAAATGCATTTGTCTTAAAGTCCTTCAAAGCCAGTACGTTTCTTTTGAATACGATCTGCACTTCGCAGATGCTTTTTCATATTTTCAAGACACAAATTGTTTCTTTGACTGAAAAGAGTATCAAAATTCGAAACATTTACTCGCTGCATTTGTTTAAAAGTACCTAGGTATTTTAATTAGTTGATGGAAAAAAAAACACTTTCTTCCGTCAGGGTATTCAGAGACTACAACCACTAGGGGGTCTCTTATGCTGACGACTGCTGGATAATGGCGATTAGGAATGGAATTGATGACTTGCGCTCGAAAGTAAACTGCTGCCTCTCCGATACCTTCGACATTCTGCTCTCCTTCTCGGCGCATACAGCCGAAATTGTCAACAGAGTAAAGAGCCGTAACAAGGTTGTCAAGCCGCTGGCCGGCTGCACCTGGGGCAAATGCAAAGAAACATTGTTGGCAATATACAAGGCACTTGGTCGGCCGGTTCTTAACTATGCAGCGCCCGAGTGATCGCGGGGACCAGCAGGACTCAGGGGTCAAAGCTACAGCCTCGCCAGAACGCGGCGCTCCGGACCGCGGCTGGATGCCTTCTGCACGACGAGACCCAGATTTTCCCCATAAAGGAGAAAAAAACACAAAACACTCTGCAAGCAGTTCCTATTAGGGTGCCACAGACGTGGGCACCCGAACAGACAACTGATTGCAAAAGAGCACTCGCCAAGGCACATCAGGAGGCATCTTTACGAACTAACGGACGAAGTCCAGAGGTTTATAAAACTACTTCTGGACCCAACTGTATACCGACAGGCCTTGACAGGCATCCACTGGGAGTCGGTCTCAAGTTACATAGACTCTCGACTTGTGAATGTCCTTTTGGGCACTCAACCACCCGACGAGGATGGGACAGAACTTTGTCTGCCTCGGCGGACTCGCCTAACTTCGCTGTGGAATTGTAGCAGGTTTAACTCGTACCGGAGCAGAGTGAATGAAGATGTGCCCGGCATGCGGTGAGTCGCCACATGACTCACACGGTACCTCTTCGCATGCACCCAAAACCCCACCCAGCTAACGCTCTTATCCCTATGAACAGACCCTGCGGAAGTTGCGCACTTCATGGACCTTCCCTTAGCTGAGCCAGAAGACAACGTTGAAGGATGAGCTGACTCGAGCGGAGTTTAGTAGCCGGTACAACAACAACAACTACTACATATGGACTACTCTTAAGTAGATGAGCGCCATGCAGCAGAGCGAACTCATTTCAATTACTTTTTATTCATCTCTTAAGGCCTTGAATAAAGCTTGTAGTTTTCGCTTAAAAATCGCAAACATATCCACACGCATCCTGTCTCATGCACGAGCTAAAGGTGATTAAAATCTCAATTCGTTGCTGCTACTGATTTTTATACACAGTTTTTCAGTTATCGACATATGTGTGTGTGTGTATAGTATTTCGATGTGTAAGTAAATTCAATTCTTACTTTGCGCATCAATAATTTCCACTTTTGAAATTAATTACGAAACGTAAAGTGCTGATGCAGATGAACCATTACGGTGAACAGGAAAATAAGTTAAGTGAAAAAACGGCGCAGGGGAAATACTCGTTAAAAAAAAGCAAAAACAATAAATAGCACGAGGGCATAATTAAAAGCGAAATGTATGGATAATAAACAACAAAAAAGCATGAATAAAAAATTGCAAAAAAAAAGTCACTGAAATTTGCCAAGTTCGCCACAATTTCTGTTATTGAATAAATACATACATGCTTTCGGGGCATTATTATGCATCGTGTGATATTTACACATACAAGCATGTGCAAATGTATGGAAATATATATCTACGTATTGATATGCATATAAGCCCCTATCTGTGCACAAAAATATGCGCGTGCTATTAAGCCACATTTTCGCTTGTAAAGCCATGCACGTTGCCTACTTTTGAGCCGCCAGACAAATACGAGTACGCTATTAATTTGTACTTGCCACACTCATGAATTGCTGCTGCTGCTGCTGCCACTATTACTGCTGCCGTCGCTCCCATTACTACAGTGTAGCGTTGCTGCATTACTTGTTGTCCTTAATAAGCAAGGTTGCTCTTTCAAAACCAGCAATTCTCTGTTTGGTTGTGTTGTTACCTTTTTGTTTTAATTTTTGTTACTTTAGCTTTTATTATTATTGTTGTTGTGATTTTACGCAACCGCACCTCATTGAGCTACCAAATTCAAACACATGTACAGTTAAGTATGTATGTAGATAAATAAGTACAAGCATAAAACACTGATTGCCATTGCCAATTTGAATCACTCACTCGTTCACTCGTTTAGTGGCAAACGCGGGCGCCTGCTCCCACAAACACACACACACACGCACACACACACACACACACACACACACACACACACACACTTAAATGTTTATTAACAAACATGCAAACGAATAATGTGAATTTAATTAAAATTGTCTACTCACGCATATAATTGTGAAATTAAGTTGCTTACGCAGACACGCACTTGGCAGCATCCCTGCAGTAAATCGAATTAGTTCAGAACTAATCTAGAGCTAACACAATCCAGTATCGCGCGACGCGATATTCTGCAATATCTCTAAGGCCTAGTACACCAGTAACACTGATTAGGAAAAAATTAAAAGCAAATGAAGGTTTTGATCAGCCATGCCAACACTATAGAACAAGAGAGCTGCCTAGCTCTTTACAAAAAAAAAATCCAAGGCTTTAATGTAGTAATGCAGTAATGCAGAGCTCCCTGCAAGAGACTCCTCCTCCAACCCCTCCATCAAATAGCGATCCATCATCGATACCTTCTAACTAGGGTGATTGGCTCGGTTGCTCCAAACAGGATTTTTAAATATTTTAGACGTTTTTTTTTTAATCTTGCTTTTTCGAATACCAAATATACCGGATTCTTAGAATCGAAAAACAACAGATTTTTACCTAGTTTGTATATACCGGAATCTATATATTCTATCACCTAAAATATTACTTTTTAAACCTACTTAATTTTTTTGTAAGACCATAAATATTTATTTCTTTGAAAATGGAACTAAAACATTTTTATAAATTTTATAACTGAATATTGGGGAATTTTCGCCTTGCCCTGCAGGTTATATCGGAGACACAGATGCTAAATTTAAACGTAGAATACGTGGTTAAGAGCACATCCATGTCAAAAACGAAAGCATACACTAAGAAAAAAAATATCGATAACAAAAGCGATAATATCGATAGCAAAAGCGATAATATCGATAGCAAAATCGATAAAAACATCGACAACAAAATCGATAACAAAATCAGAACAGAAATATCGACAAAAAAATCGATAACTAAATACATTAAAAACTGACAGAAATATCGATAACAAAATCGATAAAAAATCGATTAAATCTATAACAAAATCGATAAAAATATCGTTTATTATATCGATAAGTTCCGAAAGTATCGATAGCAAAATGAATAGCTATACCAATAAAAATTTCGATAACAAAATCGATAAGAATATCGATAAAAAACGTATCTATATCCTTTTCTCTATAACTACCATTATTTCAATCTTTCTCCTTCATTCTTAATCTTTACATTTGTCGGTATCCTCATCCTCATCCTTTTCTTTATATGTATTTATCTTCATTTTTACTTTTATGTTTATCATATTCTTCATCTACATATTCACCTCCTCCTTTTCCCTTATATAAGTAAAGTGTTTAAATTTATTTTGTTTTTATTTTTACCTTTGTCTGTATCCTATTCTTTATCTATGTACGAACTCACCTTTCCTTTCATTCTTTTAAAAAGTGTTATTCTTGAACCCTTTATTAGCAATTTTTTGTAAAATGAATAACATACACTCAAGAAGCACTTGGTTTCAACCCCAACCATTTCCGTTGCACCATTTCCCTTGCATCATTCCCGTTGCACCATTTCCGTGTGCAATTTCCGTTGAATTTGCCAATTTACTCCCAACCAACCGCGGCTAAAGAAGTTTCACTTCGAAAATAAATGAAAAATCGAATGAAAATCTGTCACTCCTTCCTTTCGTTGAAACAACTAACTAAAATCTGCCTAAATTAGTGAATCGACTACATGTTCTCTTTAAGGAAAGTGATGAGAGATGAGGTGATGCGGGTGGGCATATAAAGGGGTAGTTTAGAGCCGTGGGAGCATCTTAATCGAGTTGTACTGAACAATACCTGCGACAATATCCAGATGGGAGTTGTGTCAAAGCATTGCAAGACTTACAAATGCCCAAACCTTATCTAAGTAAGCTCCAAATGTCATTATCTACCCTCAGCGCCATCTGCCGACCTCAGGTAGGGCTTATATCCTTTCCTGTTATTCCATTAATACCGGAAGTACCTTTAATCCAAATGAGTCATGGCGTTTACGAGATGAAGAATTACAAAGACCCGCATGCAATATTTTTCAAAATTTATTAAATTCTTAATTTTGTAATTTTCTGGTCCCCTTAGCAGTGCCCTACATATAAATAGTTACATCCTCTAAACGGTGTTGACTTCGAGATATGAGTAAAATTAGTATCGTTGTTGAGGAAACTACTTCACAAAGTGCTCTGAGATTGGGGAACTGAATCTGTGGAAAGAACACACCTAAGGGCATTCACGTAGCCTGTACTCTTTAAACTACGCGAAAAATCTGACTACATCATTCCTTCGCCTCTTTTACAGAACGCTTTGAAACATCTATTTTTACGAACGGCTCAAACATGGACTATGTGGCGTAGTGTCGGTGGTTTTTTCATCTAACCTCCAAATCGCAATGCCTATTCAACTACCGAATTCGGCCAGTGCTTTTCAGACAGAGGTCTCTGCTATAGAAGAGGCGTGCAAAATAATTTTAGGCTCGGAAATAGCAGCGACCAGCATCGCTATTTTCTTGGATACTCAGGCGACGACCAAGGCACTGTTAGTATCACATCTAGCATAACAAAACCGCAGAAATGGATCAGTTCTGGATATCACAGTGGCAGAAGAGATCCTTGTGAGTCTGAACAATATCAAGGGGCGATTCCTATCAGCACTGGCAAAATCTGGCGCATCTTCTTCGGCTCCCCATATTTACATCTTCAGAGATGTCTGGATGACGATGGTGACGCTATTTCATAGTACTATTTATTTCACCATGGGAAGCTTAGGAAGTAAAAATTGTCAGCGTTAGCACACTGGTAGTGGAAAAGATATATGTTCATACTGAGTCGGTGATATTTTCTGTGTCTATCTTAAAGTCCCTTAGCTTATGTAATCGCAGCCACGAGACCTCAAACAAGTCTTGCTCTACATTGTAACTCTAAGTTGGAAGCATGGCTGAATTGGCTGCGTCAAGTTAGTGGTGGAGTCAAAGTTTGGCCAATGTGATGAACAAACGCATTTAGCTTTTTTGACATGGAGATGTAGAGATTAAAGTCTACCGTCTCTGCAATGCTCTGAGGTACAGAGAAGAAGTTCTGGCTTATCGTAGGTAGGAACACTCTGCGCAGTGGACATAAACTAATATTTAAGATATCGGGGATGGAACACACTGGATATTACTACCAAGGATACCTTGTGGATGTGTTACGACAACTTGAATTGAACGGAGACAAAATTAAGGCTGGCTGCGTTTGTCAAATTAAAACCACATAGCCCTTTACTTTGGGTAGTCGTAGGGAGCTTTTTCTGTCCAACCGGACTTCAACTGGTCTTTGAGATACATATCAGAGAGAGGTTTGCTATAAAAAAATTATAGAAAACTTTATTAGATTTAGGTAGTGACTGCGTTTGTTCGAAATTCCTATTTCTGAAGGTTGAATAAAAATTGTTTCTACATGGTAAGCTTTTTCTTACTCAATCATACTGAAAGTATGCAAACTTTTGATATTTATGTAAAATTTGGGACGTGAAGCAAATACAAAATAAAAAAAGATTGTATTATATTCCCTGCTGCAACATTAAACTTTATTACAAATTTGGGCAACTTTAAATTTTTTCATTAATTCCGCACAAAACTATGAAGGTGGCAATAAATTTAGAATGTAAAAAAATTTGCACGCAAAAAAAAAAACGAAAAAAATTACTCGCTCCCACACGCAATGGGGCAACAGGTCACAGTTGTGAGTAGTGCATGCGACACGCCACTTGCGGCATGTAGTACACGCACACATTGCTACAAATTGTACACAAGCAGCAGCAGCAGGTTGCAACGGAAATCGGAGAAGAGGGCACAGTTTAATTGAACAATGAGCACTGACATGCATGCATGTTGCATGCTACACACACACACACACACACACACGAGTTGCATGTACTAGAGTTAGTTGTGCGCAATTGCAACACTTATTGCTGAACAAATTAATGTTGCAACAAAACAAATGTACAAAAATAATGGAATCAAATGATCAGAGGTGGGCACTACCACAAACAATCGTGAGCTAAAAGTGAGAATGTGTTAGTTTACGTAATTCATTTTGCATGCTGTCGTGTTCTCATCACTGCGCTCTCGCTTGTATACGTACACGCGACGCTTACGCTCTTTTAGCACCTGCTAACTCTCTGCCCATGCCTGCAAATGATATTGAAAGAGAGTAAAAAATTTCGAAAATTAATTTGTTGCAAATTTTCTTGTAGCGCAAGCAGCTTTGCAATTTTTTTGCACTATTGTTTCGTGCTCAATAGCGTGTATGTGGCACAAATGTGGCAACAAAAAGTTTGCACTCGCGCGCTCCTTTGTTGTTGCTGCCTGAAATTTTTACGCTTTTTCTGCATTGCTGAAGCAAATTGACTGCGCTGCGACCGTTTGCAACACATGTTGTGCCATGTAGAAAAGTTGTAGTGCAGCAATGCGTGCCACATAAGAAGGCGTTAGTATGCCACAAATTTGCAATCGCTATATTTCTATGAAATCTACAACCTGTAGTGGCACGAATCATTACATTAGTATGTTCTGTGGCAAGAGCCCAGAAACAGGCAGTTATAGGTGCTCAGTTTTCTAGTAGAAGGCTCTTACAAACAGGAAAAGATTAAAATAATCTAAATAAATCTCAATAACTCTGAAGAAGCACAAGATCTACTACCATAAAAAATAAGCGATCTGCGGGCAGGTATGACGATTATAAGCGGACTTTATATGTAGGTGTAAAGACAACTGCGCGTGGGTCTGCGACAGTAAACAGAGGGCAGCTATAAGACTCTTTGATAGACTCTCATTTCAAGGAAGGCATAGCTGAAGATTTCGTTTGAGCTGAAGTGAAAGTAATCAGCATCTTCAGTTGCTAATCAAGACCCAGCCTTACAAACGAAGAGTAAGTATACCCTTGTTCTGCGCAGCATTATCGAAGAAACAGACGGAAAATTCCCGTTAATTATCGCCGCTGATTAAACTCAACGCCGCGTTGGCAACAGAATAGGATAGCAGTCTAACAAATAAAATAGGCGAGCTACTGCTTGAAACTTTCGCCCAATTTGGCGTATCAGATAGGAGTATACCCACAGCGACCACCAGGTAATTATAATGGATATAACTCTGATGCATGATGGAAGAGTTCCAACACAAAGCTGGCTCTCGGCAGAGAGCGACGTTGACCACCTGGCTCGTAACCTCGTATGCGCCTGTTATGCTGCTATGCCTCGAAGAGTGGTGAAGAAACAAAATTGCCCATGCTATTGGTGAAATAACGATATAGATAGTGTGTGAGTGAAAGCGGCAGGGCGGGCGAGGGTGAATTGGCGAAATTCCACCGCGCCAAATTTTCACCAGTCTTAAAATATTATTTTTGCTGTTATTTAGTTTTGGTTATTTTTTTATAGTTCATTCATTCTTTAAAAGCATTCATATAAATACAAGTTTCAAGGCAGGCAGTGTAACACGATTGGGTATTTGCCAAAATTTGGTGCAATTCGTATCCCAGTTGTGTGAACACCCAAAATATTTTTCTTTATCCCAATCACAAAATTTAATTTGTTGAAATTTTTCAATAGAACATCGCTGTATTGTACCAATCTTGTGACTACAAAAAAAAATGTGTCCCATTTTTTTTTTTACCAATAGCCCAATATAAAAATCTACTAATCTGTATAAGCGTACCAATCGAGCGACACTGTCTTAAAATTTTATGCAATTTAAAGAAAAATACAACAAATTTTCGTTAAAATTTCGAGTTTTCTAATTGAATTCTGAGTATGCAGTTTTGTAGCCCATTGAATTGTAGTACAAGTACAAGTTTCAAATGGCTAAAAATTTCGATTGAATTTTTAGAGTTTTTAAAAAAGAACACATAGTAATGTTTTTGTTCTCGCTATGCCCCTGACACCCGTAATATATTGCAGGGTAACAACATTGTAGACTACATGTTGAAATCAACAGAGAACTGACATGAAACGTGCGCACATATCTCTAGAATTCTTAAAGATTTAAAATAATCTGAGGAAGCTAGGACCGGTTAAATAACGTAGCAAGCCTCTTGGCAATGCCAGCCGCGTGAGATAATATCTTAAACGGCTGTGCCGCGGGGAGAGTGGTTAGTGGTTTAGAGGTTTTACTACGCTGGTAGAGCTGGTAGAGCTTCACGTGCGCCTTCCCAGAAAAACAAGAGCCACAGGTCAGATCCAAGCTTATTTATATAGTTCTAAGATATTTTGGCTGGACTTTTGGCTTTCGGCCGCACTGTGCGTTGGTAAGAATGATTTAATGGTTGAATAATCTCGCTTTTATTCAGACTCTGACGAATTGTAGAAATGTCCCCTCTCAAAAGCTCCTTCTCTTTCTGCTGTGAGCTTAGTCACAGCATCTCTCTCTCTCGATTACCCAAGTACCAGGACATTACATTAGACGGCATCAAATTTTGTACAACAAAATAATTAAGAATTACAAGTATGTGAAAGCATACCACTTTCAAAAAATTTTAATTACACCATGCATACACTGTACATATTTTAATTTCAGTATAAGCTGCAAAATTGCCACATTAACTTGCCGCATAAAAACCACCAGCGCCAAATAGAAACAAAAAAGAACGACACATCTAACCACAACAAATCAGTTGAACTCATTTAGCACACCTTTCTGGCTGTGGTAACAGTGGCGGTTGCAAATGTGGTTGCAGCATTAAGTGCGTGTTGCACGCTGTCACAAGCACACACTTAGCAAGGCAATAAAAAGCAAAACACACAAAGCCCAGCGAAATTGCAAAAAAAAAAAAACAACACAGGCTGCGCACATACACACAAATAGTGTGAGGCCAATAAAAGTGGTTGATAAAAAATTTATCGATAAATGCAACACGAAGTGCTGAAGAAATTTAGTAAAATGTGGCAAATGCAAGCATGTGTTGCACAAAAGCAAAAACAAATACATCCGCATGTAAATTGAGTTTATGTGGCAAAGTTATGTAAACGGAATTTATTTAAGATTTTTTTGTGGCATGCCTACGTTTCCATTGTCCACTGTTGCAAATTTCTGTGTGAAATTGAGTGATTTCCATTTAAAATTTTTTAGTTGCATGCAATTTTTTTTTTTTCGACTCCGTATTGCATTTCATTAAAGCCTTTTTATAGAAAGCGGGTAATGGCTCAGCACTGGCAAATTATTAATATTTTAGTTTTATAAAAAAGTACTACGCACTTTTTGCAAGCTAATTCGACAATTGAGAAAGGGATTCGCACAAAAAGGATCTGAAAATTTTACATTTTAATATTTATTGCATCACAAAGAAATTTTTTTCGTGATTACTAGGCGAGTAAAAATTATTGTAGTCAATTATGTGTGGCATTTAAAAGAATTTTTTATAAATTTATTGCTGTACATTAAAAAGAAAAAATATATTTTTTTTAGAAAATATTCTTTGTCTTATTTGGCACTATAACCGGTTGTCGTTTTGGGCTGAGGCAAGAAAAAAACCAAAAGGAGTTAGTTGAGTGGGGTTGAGCTGGCATGTGAAGAGGTGGCATGTGAAGAGGTGGTTGGTGTCGTGCGGGGAGTTTCCACATGCCGGACACTCATTGGGGATATTAGGGTCGAGCTGTTGAGGTAGCTGTTGAGACAGCTACAGATCGTAACTGGGCGCTCTTGGCAGTTGAAGCTCCATTACTCACACAGGTGGTGACTGGACTTCGATCACGGCATTCACAGGCCGAGAGTCGTGGTAGGTGGTGACCGACTCCCAATGAATGCCGTTTATCGCTTGTCGGTACGTCGTCGGGTCCAGCGGTTGGTCGATGTATGTCTGGACCGCGTACTTGTAAACAAACAGATGCCGCCTGACGTGCCTGGGCGGTGGCACCTTCTCCAGCAAGGGTCTGTTGGGGTGTTCAGGTCTGTGGCACCTTACCAGCACCTACTTGCAGAGCATTTTGTTGTGCTGTATAGAGGTGGTGCTCAGGCGACATCAGAAGGCACCTTGCCGCTGTCCGCAGTGCGGCGTTCTGATAAGCCCTTAGCTTCGTCCACTGCGTCCAACTGGTCCCGAGTGCGATAGAACCCTTGCTTGGTGCCCAGTCGAAATATCTTTTCACTGGAGCGCCGTTGTCCATGCATCCAACTTCCTCAAGCCAGCTAAATCGTCGTTAAAAAGCTCGTAAACTTCGTTTTTCCATCTTCTTCGATATTCGTTGCCAATGAGAACAGGACTATAGATCTTGCGTAGGAATGCGCCCAAAACCTTCTCATCTTTGTGCGAAATCGTCCATGTTTTCGCGTCATATAAAAGAACAGAAACTTAAATAAAATTTTACATCGGATTACCAGCTTTACAGTAAAAACTCTCAGTTGTAATAGAGGTTAAAGCCTCAGACTGGCAGACAGGAAGGAATTATTCAATCCTCTTAATTTGTATCAGCTAGCAAAACCTTCATGCCACTTATCTATGTACACTACCTGACCTTTCACTCGTTCACAGCAATTAAATAAGTTCCACATTTTATTTCATTTTAGCTTCAACTGCACAGGAAGGAAACAAATTAACGGCTAATTATCATTAACTGCATAGCAACAAATGTGTGTTCATTGAAAGGACAATGGCTGCAAGTGCAGAAGTTGAAAGAGAGCAAGTATGTACATATAATGACGCAACACATTACTTGCGCTATTTGCAATACAAACAAAGTGAATATGAAGAAACAGACATGTAAGACGGAAAGTAAGATGCCTCATGAGAAATTAAAATAGTTGAAGTAGGGTTCTTGTAACTCCAAATTTTCAGAGCTCCTAGCTTATTAACCTTAACAACATATGGCCGTACTGAGAAAGAAACTATTTTAACTAAGTCTAGTCCATCTGGTGGTATAACTTCTTCACAGTTAAGCCATAGCAAGGCAAAAGAAATGTAGTTGGACCGAAAGAATTTGTGACTTAGTAAAAATACAAAGTCGAGACCGCTTCTCAAGGGTTTTGTTTGTATGTTTGTCTTGAGAAGACAGTAAGTGTTTCATTTTCCTAAAAATGGAAGCTTGTAAAATTTACGGAACTGCGTTGAAATGCTCTTCGGTTCCTGTGTGAGACCACACCAAAAACTCTTCCAACAAGCATTGACCCATCCGCGAAAAACTTCACTGATTCCTTCCTCCCTACAGTCACCCCGTCCTATTTAATTATGGTTGAGGGAATGTATGTCATGAGCAAAGTACTTGGAGTCCTTCCAGCGACACCTTGTCATCAGGGGCGAAATCTAAACCTTTTGTAATCTTAGAGTGTCTAGACGCTTAACTTGCAAGGCGTCTGCTTTTCCTGAGCCTCTTTGCTGCTAGCGCTGTGACAGTTTTGCCAGTTGCGCCAGAGTGGGAGTCTCCGCATACGCACTCCAGCTGCCTAGCTAGTGAATCTCTCTAGCTAGACTTAGGTGTCATAGAGGCAGGAATTTACTTTGGTTGAGAGACCCCTTCTCTTACGTACAAGTCCCCTGCACAAATATAAAGCAACTGATGCGGGTAGCTATGCTGGTAGCAGAGGAAGAGGAAGGCAATGGAAATACCATGTGAAGAAGGTCGTGGCTTCATTTGACCTTTCTAATTGGCGTCAGTTGCCAAAAAAGAGAAACGACTTAACCCGGCCAGAATCAGTTGGGCGATTACAGCGCAAGTCAAGGAAAAGAATATTACTTTTCTTTTTTCAACCCCAGGTTTCCGCAGCAGGTTTCTTATACAATAACACCCAAGTATTTTACTCTGTCAGAAAGCTACACGCAAACACCTCCAATCAATGGAAGTGAGAATCATTCCAGGCCTGTCTTGCTAAGGTTGATGGCGAGGACACTATTAGGAGGCAACCCATTTAGTCATCTTGGCTAAGAACGTAAAGCGTATCCTAAAATCTATAATTTTTCATCATCTCCACTTCGCCAACGTAGGCAATTACCCAAGCTTCTATAGCAAACCACATACTCCTGCCGGCGCTGTTCCACTTAACCACGATATTTTTGTCGCAGACCAAGTTTGAGATTAGCCTTTGAGCTTGGTTTCAATCCGAATCTTATCCAGTGGTTTAACTATGGATTTATTAAAATGCAATTCTACGTTGGGTGTAGGAATGAAGTCTTCTGTGCCAACTGACGCTATGTAAAAACACTGTTCAGTGAATAAACCTAAATACCCGCGTATAATTAGCTCCATCATCGTTGACAACATCAAGCTAAGAATAACGGAATCAAATAGGTCCTGCTTTAGGCTCGATAGGAAATTGGAATGCAACGCCCTCACTACTTTAAAAAACCCCCATCATAGCCGACCTTTTATATGGCACGGAAATGTGGACGATTTCAAGGAAAGAATGGATGGATTTTTGTGGGATTTCTGTAGAACTATTCTATGCAAGATCTATGGTGGGTTCCCCTGGGTGACGGGTGCCAAAGAAGATGGAATGACGAATTGTCCTCAACCTGTCCCTGGTCACTCTCATCCACCAGACACCAGGAAAGTGGGGAGGGCGGTCCACTGCTTAAACCGGGGAAACCGGCTATTTAGGGAGAGTCTTATGGTTCGATAACTCTCCTTTCCCCGGTAGCGAAGAAAATACACGAACCCGCTGATCCCAGAAAAGCATCAGCATGGATTCCGTAAATTACACAGCACAACCACAGTAATTAATGCCATAAACACTCAAATAAGACGTGGCCTATACTGAACCGCACTGTGATGGAACAGTCCTAGTAGCGCTGGATCTGTCAAAAGCGTTTGACACCGTCAGTCACTCCACGCTACTAGAAGATATTAAGGCTTCCCGTGGGAGAGCAAAGAATCAAACGATGGTCGCCGAATTATCCGAGTGTTCGACATTCGTCATGTCATTTTCAGAGACAAAATCAGCAAACCGAGGAGAACTAAACAGGTGGTTCCAAAGGGTGGTGTCTTTTCCCCGCTGGTATTTAATTTTTACACATCAAAGCACCCTCAAGCACCAGAGGGAGTCTCGATTGTCTCTTATACTGATGATTGCTCGATAATGGCGTCTGGGAATGATTACCTCTCCGAACTTTCTCCCTTTCCCTACAAAATCCCCCGCAACTCTTTTTACCACCTGGACGAAGGAGATCAGACTGCAGCTAGGTATTCACGTCGATAACAAACAAATTTCGATGGTAACTGCACAATCCTCGGAGTTACCTTCGACAGTATGCTCTCCTTCTCGGCACACACAACCGCAATTGCCAATAAAGTAAAGAGCCGCAACAAGGTCCTCAAGTCGCTAGCCGGCAACATCTGGGGCAAAGGCAAAAAACGTTGCTGGCAACATAGAAGACAATTTCCTGGCCGGGTTTAAACCACTTAGCGCGAGTAGTAGGACGCGATGAGCAACGCTGCAAACATGCCAAAATATGGCACTCCGGAGAGCGACCGGATGTCTTCTTATGCCGCCACAACATTATCTACATGACGAGGCTCAACATAACACAATGCTCAGCAATTCATTCTTAGTAGGGTGCGACTAACTATAGTGGCCACGACACATCAGCAGGCATCTATGCGAACTGACGAGCGAAGTCTAGAGGTTCATAAAGCAACCAACAGGCCATAAATGGGATTCGCAGGGAGTCAATACAGACCTACACTGACTCTTGACCTATAAATGCCGTTTTGGGAACACAACCACCTGACGACCTGGACGAGACAGAGACTCTTCTGCCTCGGGACACTCGTACCACAATAGCTCAAGCCCACTAAACCCAACTCAACTAACACCTCTGTCGCTATGGACAAACTCCATCTAAGCTGCAGGATTCCTGGGTCTCCCGTTAGTTGGGCTTAACGACAACGATTGAGGGACTAGCCGATCTTGGTGGGGTTGTGTTGGTCGCAACAATGAACTGTATAAACTTTTTAATGACATGAACGTAGGTTGACTCGGCTACGACGGCTGGAGAACAAAAGAAAGGACGTCCGTGAATTACAATGGAAGTGTAGATGGAACTTTCACCTGGAGAAACTTTACAAAGGAGTGAGGCGATTGGCGAATCTGGTACTAAAGCCGTTTGACGGTTAGGGCCGTAACAAAATAGGAAAAATAAGAAATCTTAGGCTGAACTTATCAGTTCAGTGACTACTGTTGTTTAAGTCCACCTAGAAAGCTGAGCACCGTATGAAAGTATCAACAACTAACTTCTCTCAGACTGAATTCGATTCCTATTGGTGCTTTGCGTTTACGACTTATACCCACAGCATCTGCAATCGCCGCGCTTATCTCAACGTGCGGACAGAATTTGCGGTGTTAGTTTTTGCTGCAATGTACGATTATTGTTTTATTTACACACACAAAAATGCACGTAGTAAATGCTTGAATGCATATGGCAAGCATATAGATAAGTGTTGACAGCAGCAAGTTGGTTGGGGTTGCGAAAGCGCGCAGGCGAAATCGACAGGCGAAGAAAATGGTGCTTTCATGTAAAAGGAATTCAACAGCAGAATGGCGCTAAGTGAGACAGGAGAAAATAAATAAAAATAAATAAATGATAACTGTTGTTTAGTTGAAAGTGTGAAGGCATTAAAACAACTTTAGCGAATAATACGAAGTGCAATTTTCCACACAACAACAGGGTGTTGCATGCATTCAATTTGCAGTCAGCCAGCCACATTAGTGCTTCTACGCCGCTATGTAAGGAGTCAAGCGTTTATTTTTCCTTTATTTGTTTTAGTGTATTTATTTGTTAACTGCACTCATCGCAAGACAACAGCTAGCATTCTTTCAACGGTGATGGTGGCGGCGGCGTCGGCATCGGTAATTGCGGCAAACAATAGCAAGTAATTTCCTACTTACACTTGCAGCGCCGCTCCTGCGCTTCGCTGCAACACTGCGCGCGCAAGAATGCACCTGACGTCGGGCCCGCGCGTGTGTGGGTGCGTGTTTGGCAAAGCGCGCGCCGCAATTCGTTCGCGGTTCGCGCCTTATAAACTAGTTTTTTGTTTTTCGGTTTGGTTGCTGCACGCGCTGCTATGCCACTCAACGCTTTTGTTTTATTTAATGGCTGGCTCCAAACGCGTCCTTCACGCATACATATGTATGTATAACTTAACCAACATATGCACGTACATAGCCGCAATGCTTATCTTCATATCTGCTGCAATTTGTTCACACCCGAGCACGCTGCTTACAAGTGCGCTCCCCAAGCGCCACTACTTATTTGTTACAACAAATTCTTTGTTGTTTCTGTTTACCTTTCTTTTTTGTATCTTTGTTTTCTAAATTTTCTTTCCATTAATGCGCGTTGCATAGAAAAATTTCGTGCTTGGGCACAATAAATATCATTACAGGCGTGCGAAAATTGCAGAAGGGTTGCCAATGATGAGCGCGGCGCTTGCGTTGCGTGCGTGCATTTCAGCGTTCGTGCAGTGTGTGTGCGACAGCAAGTGCAAGGTGCAACATGTTTGGACCAACAAACGGACGATTGCCGCAGTTGCTGGTGGTGTAGTGGTCCGGAGTGTCTTCAAGTTGCTTTTGAGATCTCCAAGGTCTTAACATTTTTTGAGTAATCGCAAACTTCCATAGAATGCATTCAATGGAATTTTAAAATGAGAAAATTTTCATTTGCAATTCAGTTACTTATAAGCATTATTCGGAGTATATCATTGGTTTCCTGCAATGTTCGCTCCAAGCAGATGGAAATTTTGAATGCAAGTAAGGACTCTTGCTTTAGAAGAGTGAGAAATTGTTGTAAGAACTCCTTAGTTTAATGAATCGGTGTTCTTCCATAAGAGCAAGAAATTGTTTTTTTTTCGCTTTTCATTGTTGCAGTTCTATTTTGTTTTTTTTTACCTCAAGACGAAATAATATAGAGCTCAAAATTCCCAAAACATTTATTTTGGTGTAAAGATATTTTCCAGGATTTG
>NW_023462139.1:0-20910 GCF_013731165.1 Rhagoletis pomonella | reverse complement strand
TCGATGCTTATTGCTCGCCGTTCCACTATCCATTCATTGTTGTTAAAAAAAAACCGCTCCCTGCTCTTTCTGCTTGACTTCCATTTTTCTTCTAGATTCGATGAAAATCTACCGGTAAAAAGCTTTATCTCTTTTGCTGACTCTTCGGTGACCCCACAAAAATCATATTTTAAGGTTAAAAATTTATACAGAATGCGGGTTTTGTAATTTTTTCATATTTCAGACATTCTTCAAAAAATTCTCCTTTCGATATTAAGTAGCAATAACCAAAAAAATAGTTGTACAGAATTGTGCAAATAGAAACTGTTATATTTAGAACCTATAGGGCCACAGCTATGGTATGATAATAAGCAGTGATATATACCAGATTACATGGAAAATAAATGGTACTTACCTTTGGCTTGCAAATCCATCAGAAATATAAAGTAGAGTTCTATAAAAGAATGGCATGAGCAAGAGCAAAAAGTCCACAACAACATGAAAGTAAGCAACACGCGTGTCCGTTTTTCTGAAAAGAACAATTAATTGCTTATCCTTGAACAATAATAATGCAAACAAATTTAGCTAATTTATAATAACGAGAATAGTGGCTGTCATTTTCATTAATTATTCTACAAAAATTCAATAATTTCTTCACGATCTAATCATCAGATCTAAACCAAATTAGTAAGGGGCCACCTTTAAGGTAAAACCTTTCCTTTAAAAAAAATTATAGAAACCGGTCAACGTGGTCCAAAGTTATACGGTAACATACACCAAAAAAAAACAAAATATTCGGACGAATTGACAACGCCTTTTGAAGTCGGAGCAGCGGTGATTGCCAACGACACCAATAATATTGATTTCGATTCTCAAAAGCAAAGCGTAAATAGCTGATATGCTGATCATTGCACTGAGCCAAAAGCACAATGGTTTTTTCAACCAAGTTATGGTTTGATTTTTGCATGGTCAATAAGCCGATTGTAAGAAATGTGATTCAAGTTGGACATTTGAGAATAAATTCGTAGGTATGGCAGTGGCTGAATGAGCAGAGGTGCTTGCTGTTATTTGTTGGATTCCAGCATTACGAATGCCATCAGCGCGATACATAATTTTTATTTTTTTTTGTTTTACGAATTACGAAAACGCCTCTGTGAAGTACAGAACCAAATCAAACGACGAAGAAAATTAATTCAAGTTGATCATTTGAAGACACATTTATAAAGCGGCTGTAGCTGAGTGTGTAGAGTGTAGAGTGAGTTGTTTTGTATCTCCGAATTATGAAAAAGCATCTGCGAAGTGCAGAACATAAACTTATTCAAACGAAAAATCGACAACCAAAAGTTTGGTTTATGCGAACAAAATTGTTGTTAATATTACCAAATCAATGTTGAAAATATCGACCAAGGCATTGTTAATATTAACCAAAAATCACGTTAATTCCTTTTCAAGTTTGAATTTGGTAATATTAACCAATTTTTTGTTGATTTTTCTCTCAGTGTGGGGACTCTGGCCGATGGCGCACGGATGTAGCCTCTGATGTTGAGAGAATAGAGAGTCAATGAGAGTACCTGACGGCTAATTGCCAACTACGACTAATACTTACTCTCGGTGGGTACGATTGGTATGCTTTTCTCTGTTAAAAGTAGATTTCGGATAAAACTTAGTTTCCAGCTCTAAAGAAAAAGTAGTCTGTATTTGCTGTGAATTTAATGGAAGAAATAAATAAATTTTTTTCTTATAATTTTTTTAAGTTAAAAGCTGCAAACTTAATTAAGATATTTTGATAGAGGTAAACTTCTTTTTCATTTCTTGAGCATGTTTTTATGGCTGTTCTTATTTATTTGGTTTTTTTTTCAACTGGTTACTTTGCTTGTTGCTGAACCTCTGGTAACATGAGTGGCTGGTGGCGGTGGGGATATGGCGATTGTCTCTCATTAATACTGACTGTGGGTTGTGATCATTCCTGGGTGAATGGTGAAGAGCATCGATAGCTGGATGGGCAAATACTGCAGTATAATGCAATCAAATTCTTCCTCCCTATTCAAACAGTAAGGACTGGCACGCGTAGCATAGGCTTTGGCTATACATACATACATACATATAAAAATGCACACATTTCTAAACGCATTATCTGAAAATAAATGCTAAATAACATCATTTGCATATATATGTACGTATTTCCGTTCGGCAAAATCAATTTTCCACCGAAATTCGCACATTAAACTATTTACATACTGATTTAGCAAATTGTACACGACAAATGCATAAATAAATAAACAACTACAAAATAAAGAGCGCCATTGCGGTTTTAGGGCACCGTTACACGTTTTAAATGCAACTAGTTTGCATAATTTTAGGCGGTTTAGTCAACAATTTGTTGCAATTTACCGGTATTTAGATTAAAACGCAGCCGCTGGTCATTGTTTTGAATTTGCATTAAAAATTTGTTTGCGCTTATTTTCTCATTTTAAGCTAACATTACATTACATGTGTAGGTACAATATGAACTTGTCTATTTATTTAACTTAGCTGCTCGAATGGGTTTATTTTTGTAATTTCTATTTTATTTGTAGCTGCACTTCCGTTTGGTAGCTAAGCAAATACATATACAAATATACAAGTATGTAAATATATTAGGATGTCCATCGAAAACGCTTTTTTTTTGGAAATTTCAAGCCCACACCCCCTAATGTTAGAAATGTTATTGCCTATTTTTATAAATTTTTTAAAGGTTATTTAGAGGTCGCGACCTGTCGATTTAGGTCAGAAAATACGATTTTGTAGATTTATGAGTTTTTGGCTGGTTGGTATTTTTTATCGGGTAAATTAAAAAAAAAAAAAACACACATATTTCTCTTATTTTTTTTTAACTTTGATCATCGATAATTTCTACAATTTTGAAATCGGACAAAAACCACGGGCTTCATCAACGAAACGATAATTTCAAGAAACTCAAAGCTAACTATATTTTGGGAAGTACAGAAAAATTGCAAATCCAAAATTGGTAGGCCATTCAATTTCCTACAAATTCGCTAATATCGTTATTTCTTGAGATATTGGGCTAAGAAATTGAGGTACTGTGGAAAATTGGCATTTTTTTATTTTTATTTTTTTATTAACTTCATCATGTTTAAATTTTATTTTTATTTTTTTTATTAACTTCATCATGTTTAAATTTTATTTTTATTTTTTTAACCTGAATAGCTATCAAACTTTATGGAGTAACCTGTAATGTGTAATTGCGCACATTTTGATACCTTAACTGATTTTCTCCGACAAATAGTTTATTAACTGCAAACAATTAAAAAAATATACTTCTCCGTGAGCTCAAAATTTCGAGATTTTCAAATATCATGACGAAATAAAAAAATAGATGTCTTCTTTTTTTCGATAAAGAATGTAAAAAAATATATTTTACCCAAAAAAAAAAATATTGAGGTGTAAATATTGTATGGAATGACCCATATATATAAATATGTCTATGTAGATGTAGTTATGTCGACTGCTAGCCAAATTTACAGCTCAATTCAAAGTTTGTTCATTTACTTATAAGTATGTATGTATGTATGTATGTACTACATATATGCAGTTAACTATCACATATATGCTCCTGTTTCATGTAGAAAACATTTACATACACCAACGAGTTTCTCTTCCGCCTATTAACCATTAATATTGCAACAGTCGCTCTGTAATATACTCGCCAACATCATTCCTTCGGGATTAGCATATTGAAATGTAATTAAGTTTTAATGCACCTACAAATTTTGTAATTTTAGACAATAGAAAATTTGTATTGCTCATTAGCGAATTAGCTGGTTGGTTGGTTGGTTATTTATGTATTTGTTGAAGTATTAATTGGCAAATATTTTTTTTTTGGTGAATTTAATACCGACGACTATTTAAAGGAAAAAGTACAAAATTAGAGAAAAAGGTAAATAGATTACAAAAATTACGCAATAGGCATTAGCTGACGACAACTTGTAGTTCGGCATTCTACCATTCGATTATGCTGAGGTGACTTACTTTATTTCAATCCTGCCAACGTACGACTGAAGAAGCTAAATAAGAACGAGGGCCCTGTCGGCAAGCGCTGAATCTGTTAAGTGCAGAGTTCTTTGGCCCTTTTATCATTATCAATGGTCCTAAGCTTTCGTTTCGAAGAATAGTCCTTTCGGTTCTCCCAAATTATGCCAGAGCAAATGACTTATGCTGGATTTCCACCAGGCATTAAATGGCAAAAATTACAAATGACAATGTTGGGTATTAATAAATGTTCGTGTCATTACGTTAAAAAACTGTCTTTATGTTCATTTCCACATGGCATTTTTTTAAATGGCATTACATCCTCTGTAGTGGCTAGAGAAAAAAGTAGCAATAAGCCTCCTTGGGTATTTTGGTTGATTAGGTTTTAAGGGACGCTGAGAGTATTCGTAGCACGCCCTCGGTTAGAATGTTTGTAATGGCAATGTGGCGCAGGTTGGAACCGTATTACAGTAAATATTCTGGTGCTTTTGGTGGAATCACGCCATATAAACATATACTCGAAAGGTGGATCCTCGGTCTCGGGCGGCTGTTCGTTAAGAGGGAGAAAGAGAGCACGAAATTAGCGCTCATCTTTAAAATGCATTTGTCTTAAAGTCCTTCAAAGCCAGTACGTTTCTTTTGAATACGATCTGCACTTCGCAGATGCTTTTTCATATTTTCAAGACACAAATTGTTTCTTTGACTGAAAAGAGTATCAAAATTCGAAACATTTACTCGCTGCATTTGTTTAAAAGTACCTAGGTATTTTAATTAGTTGATGGAAAAAAAAACACTTTCTTCCGTCAGGGTATTCAGAGACTACAACCACTAGGGGGTCTCTTATGCTGACGACTGCTGGATAATGGCGATTAGGAATGGAATTGATGACTTGCGCTCGAAAGTAAACTGCTGCCTCTCCGATACCTTCGACATTCTGCTCTCCTTCTCGGCGCATACAGCCGAAATTGTCAACAGAGTAAAGAGCCGTAACAAGGTTGTCAAGCCGCTGGCCGGCTGCACCTGGGGCAAATGCAAAGAAACATTGTTGGCAATATACAAGGCACTTGGTCGGCCGGTTCTTAACTATGCAGCGCCCGAGTGATCGCGGGGACCAGCAGGACTCAGGGGTCAAAGCTACAGCCTCGCCAGAACGCGGCGCTCCGGACCGCGGCTGGATGCCTTCTGCACGACGAGACCCAGATTTTCCCCATAAAGGAGAAAAAAACACAAAACACTCTGCAAGCAGTTCCTATTAGGGTGCCACAGACGTGGGCACCCGAACAGACAACTGATTGCAAAAGAGCACTCGCCAAGGCACATCAGGAGGCATCTTTACGAACTAACGGACGAAGTCCAGAGGTTTATAAAACTACTTCTGGACCCAACTGTATACCGACAGGCCTTGACAGGCATCCACTGGGAGTCGGTCTCAAGTTACATAGACTCTCGACTTGTGAATGTCCTTTTGGGCACTCAACCACCCGACGAGGATGGGACAGAACTTTGTCTGCCTCGGCGGACTCGCCTAACTTCGCTGTGGAATTGTAGCAGGTTTAACTCGTACCGGAGCAGAGTGAATGAAGATGTGCCCGGCATGCGGTGAGTCGCCACATGACTCACACGGTACCTCTTCGCATGCACCCAAAACCCCACCCAGCTAACGCTCTTATCCCTATGAACAGACCCTGCGGAAGTTGCGCACTTCATGGACCTTCCCTTAGCTGAGCCAGAAGACAACGTTGAAGGATGAGCTGACTCGAGCGGAGTTTAGTAGCCGGTACAACAACAACAACTACTACATATGGACTACTCTTAAGTAGATGAGCGCCATGCAGCAGAGCGAACTCATTTCAATTACTTTTTATTCATCTCTTAAGGCCTTGAATAAAGCTTGTAGTTTTCGCTTAAAAATCGCAAACATATCCACACGCATCCTGTCTCATGCACGAGCTAAAGGTGATTAAAATCTCAATTCGTTGCTGCTACTGATTTTTATACACAGTTTTTCAGTTATCGACATATGTGTGTGTGTGTATAGTATTTCGATGTGTAAGTAAATTCAATTCTTACTTTGCGCATCAATAATTTCCACTTTTGAAATTAATTACGAAACGTAAAGTGCTGATGCAGATGAACCATTACGGTGAACAGGAAAATAAGTTAAGTGAAAAAACGGCGCAGGGGAAATACTCGTTAAAAAAAAGCAAAAACAATAAATAGCACGAGGGCATAATTAAAAGCGAAATGTATGGATAATAAACAACAAAAAAGCATGAATAAAAAATTGCAAAAAAAAAGTCACTGAAATTTGCCAAGTTCGCCACAATTTCTGTTATTGAATAAATACATACATGCTTTCGGGGCATTATTATGCATCGTGTGATATTTACACATACAAGCATGTGCAAATGTATGGAAATATATATCTACGTATTGATATGCATATAAGCCCCTATCTGTGCACAAAAATATGCGCGTGCTATTAAGCCACATTTTCGCTTGTAAAGCCATGCACGTTGCCTACTTTTGAGCCGCCAGACAAATACGAGTACGCTATTAATTTGTACTTGCCACACTCATGAATTGCTGCTGCTGCTGCTGCCACTATTACTGCTGCCGTCGCTCCCATTACTACAGTGTAGCGTTGCTGCATTACTTGTTGTCCTTAATAAGCAAGGTTGCTCTTTCAAAACCAGCAATTCTCTGTTTGGTTGTGTTGTTACCTTTTTGTTTTAATTTTTGTTACTTTAGCTTTTATTATTATTGTTGTTGTGATTTTACGCAACCGCACCTCATTGAGCTACCAAATTCAAACACATGTACAGTTAAGTATGTATGTAGATAAATAAGTACAAGCATAAAACACTGATTGCCATTGCCAATTTGAATCACTCACTCGTTCACTCGTTTAGTGGCAAACGCGGGCGCCTGCTCCCACAAACACACACACACACGCACACACACACACACACACACACACACACACACACACACTTAAATGTTTATTAACAAACATGCAAACGAATAATGTGAATTTAATTAAAATTGTCTACTCACGCATATAATTGTGAAATTAAGTTGCTTACGCAGACACGCACTTGGCAGCATCCCTGCAGTAAATCGAATTAGTTCAGAACTAATCTAGAGCTAACACAATCCAGTATCGCGCGACGCGATATTCTGCAATATCTCTAAGGCCTAGTACACCAGTAACACTGATTAGGAAAAAATTAAAAGCAAATGAAGGTTTTGATCAGCCATGCCAACACTATAGAACAAGAGAGCTGCCTAGCTCTTTACAAAAAAAAAATCCAAGGCTTTAATGTAGTAATGCAGTAATGCAGAGCTCCCTGCAAGAGACTCCTCCTCCAACCCCTCCATCAAATAGCGATCCATCATCGATACCTTCTAACTAGGGTGATTGGCTCGGTTGCTCCAAACAGGATTTTTAAATATTTTAGACGTTTTTTTTTTAATCTTGCTTTTTCGAATACCAAATATACCGGATTCTTAGAATCGAAAAACAACAGATTTTTACCTAGTTTGTATATACCGGAATCTATATATTCTATCACCTAAAATATTACTTTTTAAACCTACTTAATTTTTTTGTAAGACCATAAATATTTATTTCTTTGAAAATGGAACTAAAACATTTTTATAAATTTTATAACTGAATATTGGGGAATTTTCGCCTTGCCCTGCAGGTTATATCGGAGACACAGATGCTAAATTTAAACGTAGAATACGTGGTTAAGAGCACATCCATGTCAAAAACGAAAGCATACACTAAGAAAAAAAATATCGATAACAAAAGCGATAATATCGATAGCAAAAGCGATAATATCGATAGCAAAATCGATAAAAACATCGACAACAAAATCGATAACAAAATCAGAACAGAAATATCGACAAAAAAATCGATAACTAAATACATTAAAAACTGACAGAAATATCGATAACAAAATCGATAAAAAATCGATTAAATCTATAACAAAATCGATAAAAATATCGTTTATTATATCGATAAGTTCCGAAAGTATCGATAGCAAAATGAATAGCTATACCAATAAAAATTTCGATAACAAAATCGATAAGAATATCGATAAAAAACGTATCTATATCCTTTTCTCTATAACTACCATTATTTCAATCTTTCTCCTTCATTCTTAATCTTTACATTTGTCGGTATCCTCATCCTCATCCTTTTCTTTATATGTATTTATCTTCATTTTTACTTTTATGTTTATCATATTCTTCATCTACATATTCACCTCCTCCTTTTCCCTTATATAAGTAAAGTGTTTAAATTTATTTTGTTTTTATTTTTACCTTTGTCTGTATCCTATTCTTTATCTATGTACGAACTCACCTTTCCTTTCATTCTTTTAAAAAGTGTTATTCTTGAACCCTTTATTAGCAATTTTTTGTAAAATGAATAACATACACTCAAGAAGCACTTGGTTTCAACCCCAACCATTTCCGTTGCACCATTTCCCTTGCATCATTCCCGTTGCACCATTTCCGTGTGCAATTTCCGTTGAATTTGCCAATTTACTCCCAACCAACCGCGGCTAAAGAAGTTTCACTTCGAAAATAAATGAAAAATCGAATGAAAATCTGTCACTCCTTCCTTTCGTTGAAACAACTAACTAAAATCTGCCTAAATTAGTGAATCGACTACATGTTCTCTTTAAGGAAAGTGATGAGAGATGAGGTGATGCGGGTGGGCATATAAAGGGGTAGTTTAGAGCCGTGGGAGCATCTTAATCGAGTTGTACTGAACAATACCTGCGACAATATCCAGATGGGAGTTGTGTCAAAGCATTGCAAGACTTACAAATGCCCAAACCTTATCTAAGTAAGCTCCAAATGTCATTATCTACCCTCAGCGCCATCTGCCGACCTCAGGTAGGGCTTATATCCTTTCCTGTTATTCCATTAATACCGGAAGTACCTTTAATCCAAATGAGTCATGGCGTTTACGAGATGAAGAATTACAAAGACCCGCATGCAATATTTTTCAAAATTTATTAAATTCTTAATTTTGTAATTTTCTGGTCCCCTTAGCAGTGCCCTACATATAAATAGTTACATCCTCTAAACGGTGTTGACTTCGAGATATGAGTAAAATTAGTATCGTTGTTGAGGAAACTACTTCACAAAGTGCTCTGAGATTGGGGAACTGAATCTGTGGAAAGAACACACCTAAGGGCATTCACGTAGCCTGTACTCTTTAAACTACGCGAAAAATCTGACTACATCATTCCTTCGCCTCTTTTACAGAACGCTTTGAAACATCTATTTTTACGAACGGCTCAAACATGGACTATGTGGCGTAGTGTCGGTGGTTTTTTCATCTAACCTCCAAATCGCAATGCCTATTCAACTACCGAATTCGGCCAGTGCTTTTCAGACAGAGGTCTCTGCTATAGAAGAGGCGTGCAAAATAATTTTAGGCTCGGAAATAGCAGCGACCAGCATCGCTATTTTCTTGGATACTCAGGCGACGACCAAGGCACTGTTAGTATCACATCTAGCATAACAAAACCGCAGAAATGGATCAGTTCTGGATATCACAGTGGCAGAAGAGATCCTTGTGAGTCTGAACAATATCAAGGGGCGATTCCTATCAGCACTGGCAAAATCTGGCGCATCTTCTTCGGCTCCCCATATTTACATCTTCAGAGATGTCTGGATGACGATGGTGACGCTATTTCATAGTACTATTTATTTCACCATGGGAAGCTTAGGAAGTAAAAATTGTCAGCGTTAGCACACTGGTAGTGGAAAAGATATATGTTCATACTGAGTCGGTGATATTTTCTGTGTCTATCTTAAAGTCCCTTAGCTTATGTAATCGCAGCCACGAGACCTCAAACAAGTCTTGCTCTACATTGTAACTCTAAGTTGGAAGCATGGCTGAATTGGCTGCGTCAAGTTAGTGGTGGAGTCAAAGTTTGGCCAATGTGATGAACAAACGCATTTAGCTTTTTTGACATGGAGATGTAGAGATTAAAGTCTACCGTCTCTGCAATGCTCTGAGGTACAGAGAAGAAGTTCTGGCTTATCGTAGGTAGGAACACTCTGCGCAGTGGACATAAACTAATATTTAAGATATCGGGGATGGAACACACTGGATATTACTACCAAGGATACCTTGTGGATGTGTTACGACAACTTGAATTGAACGGAGACAAAATTAAGGCTGGCTGCGTTTGTCAAATTAAAACCACATAGCCCTTTACTTTGGGTAGTCGTAGGGAGCTTTTTCTGTCCAACCGGACTTCAACTGGTCTTTGAGATACATATCAGAGAGAGGTTTGCTATAAAAAAATTATAGAAAACTTTATTAGATTTAGGTAGTGACTGCGTTTGTTCGAAATTCCTATTTCTGAAGGTTGAATAAAAATTGTTTCTACATGGTAAGCTTTTTCTTACTCAATCATACTGAAAGTATGCAAACTTTTGATATTTATGTAAAATTTGGGACGTGAAGCAAATACAAAATAAAAAAAGATTGTATTATATTCCCTGCTGCAACATTAAACTTTATTACAAATTTGGGCAACTTTAAATTTTTTCATTAATTCCGCACAAAACTATGAAGGTGGCAATAAATTTAGAATGTAAAAAAATTTGCACGCAAAAAAAAAAACGAAAAAAATTACTCGCTCCCACACGCAATGGGGCAACAGGTCACAGTTGTGAGTAGTGCATGCGACACGCCACTTGCGGCATGTAGTACACGCACACATTGCTACAAATTGTACACAAGCAGCAGCAGCAGGTTGCAACGGAAATCGGAGAAGAGGGCACAGTTTAATTGAACAATGAGCACTGACATGCATGCATGTTGCATGCTACACACACACACACACACACACACGAGTTGCATGTACTAGAGTTAGTTGTGCGCAATTGCAACACTTATTGCTGAACAAATTAATGTTGCAACAAAACAAATGTACAAAAATAATGGAATCAAATGATCAGAGGTGGGCACTACCACAAACAATCGTGAGCTAAAAGTGAGAATGTGTTAGTTTACGTAATTCATTTTGCATGCTGTCGTGTTCTCATCACTGCGCTCTCGCTTGTATACGTACACGCGACGCTTACGCTCTTTTAGCACCTGCTAACTCTCTGCCCATGCCTGCAAATGATATTGAAAGAGAGTAAAAAATTTCGAAAATTAATTTGTTGCAAATTTTCTTGTAGCGCAAGCAGCTTTGCAATTTTTTTGCACTATTGTTTCGTGCTCAATAGCGTGTATGTGGCACAAATGTGGCAACAAAAAGTTTGCACTCGCGCGCTCCTTTGTTGTTGCTGCCTGAAATTTTTACGCTTTTTCTGCATTGCTGAAGCAAATTGACTGCGCTGCGACCGTTTGCAACA
Source organism: Rhagoletis pomonella (assembly GCF_013731165.1). NCBI lineage: Eukaryota > Metazoa > Arthropoda > Insecta > Diptera > Tephritidae > Rhagoletis > Rhagoletis pomonella. The sequence continues at coordinate 9,504 of NW_023462139.1, read as the reverse complement.
CATGTTGTGCCATGTAGAAAAGTTGTAGTGCAGCAATGCGTGCCACATAAGAAGGCGTTAGTATGCCACAAATTTGCAATCGCTATATTTCTATGAAATCTACAACCTGTAGTGGCACGAATCATTACATTAGTATGTTCTGTGGCAAGAGCCCAGAAACAGGCAGTTATAGGTGCTCAGTTTTCTAGTAGAAGGCTCTTACAAACAGGAAAAGATTAAAATAATCTAAATAAATCTCAATAACTCTGAAGAAGCACAAGATCTACTACCATAAAAAATAAGCGATCTGCGGGCAGGTATGACGATTATAAGCGGACTTTATATGTAGGTGTAAAGACAACTGCGCGTGGGTCTGCGACAGTAAACAGAGGGCAGCTATAAGACTCTTTGATAGACTCTCATTTCAAGGAAGGCATAGCTGAAGATTTCGTTTGAGCTGAAGTGAAAGTAATCAGCATCTTCAGTTGCTAATCAAGACCCAGCCTTACAAACGAAGAGTAAGTATACCCTTGTTCTGCGCAGCATTATCGAAGAAACAGACGGAAAATTCCCGTTAATTATCGCCGCTGATTAAACTCAACGCCGCGTTGGCAACAGAATAGGATAGCAGTCTAACAAATAAAATAGGCGAGCTACTGCTTGAAACTTTCGCCCAATTTGGCGTATCAGATAGGAGTATACCCACAGCGACCACCAGGTAATTATAATGGATATAACTCTGATGCATGATGGAAGAGTTCCAACACAAAGCTGGCTCTCGGCAGAGAGCGACGTTGACCACCTGGCTCGTAACCTCGTATGCGCCTGTTATGCTGCTATGCCTCGAAGAGTGGTGAAGAAACAAAATTGCCCATGCTATTGGTGAAATAACGATATAGATAGTGTGTGAGTGAAAGCGGCAGGGCGGGCGAGGGTGAATTGGCGAAATTCCACCGCGCCAAATTTTCACCAGTCTTAAAATATTATTTTTGCTGTTATTTAGTTTTGGTTATTTTTTTATAGTTCATTCATTCTTTAAAAGCATTCATATAAATACAAGTTTCAAGGCAGGCAGTGTAACACGATTGGGTATTTGCCAAAATTTGGTGCAATTCGTATCCCAGTTGTGTGAACACCCAAAATATTTTTCTTTATCCCAATCACAAAATTTAATTTGTTGAAATTTTTCAATAGAACATCGCTGTATTGTACCAATCTTGTGACTACAAAAAAAAATGTGTCCCATTTTTTTTTTTACCAATAGCCCAATATAAAAATCTACTAATCTGTATAAGCGTACCAATCGAGCGACACTGTCTTAAAATTTTATGCAATTTAAAGAAAAATACAACAAATTTTCGTTAAAATTTCGAGTTTTCTAATTGAATTCTGAGTATGCAGTTTTGTAGCCCATTGAATTGTAGTACAAGTACAAGTTTCAAATGGCTAAAAATTTCGATTGAATTTTTAGAGTTTTTAAAAAAGAACACATAGTAATGTTTTTGTTCTCGCTATGCCCCTGACACCCGTAATATATTGCAGGGTAACAACATTGTAGACTACATGTTGAAATCAACAGAGAACTGACATGAAACGTGCGCACATATCTCTAGAATTCTTAAAGATTTAAAATAATCTGAGGAAGCTAGGACCGGTTAAATAACGTAGCAAGCCTCTTGGCAATGCCAGCCGCGTGAGATAATATCTTAAACGGCTGTGCCGCGGGGAGAGTGGTTAGTGGTTTAGAGGTTTTACTACGCTGGTAGAGCTGGTAGAGCTTCACGTGCGCCTTCCCAGAAAAACAAGAGCCACAGGTCAGATCCAAGCTTATTTATATAGTTCTAAGATATTTTGGCTGGACTTTTGGCTTTCGGCCGCACTGTGCGTTGGTAAGAATGATTTAATGGTTGAATAATCTCGCTTTTATTCAGACTCTGACGAATTGTAGAAATGTCCCCTCTCAAAAGCTCCTTCTCTTTCTGCTGTGAGCTTAGTCACAGCATCTCTCTCTCTCGATTACCCAAGTACCAGGACATTACATTAGACGGCATCAAATTTTGTACAACAAAATAATTAAGAATTACAAGTATGTGAAAGCATACCACTTTCAAAAAATTTTAATTACACCATGCATACACTGTACATATTTTAATTTCAGTATAAGCTGCAAAATTGCCACATTAACTTGCCGCATAAAAACCACCAGCGCCAAATAGAAACAAAAAAGAACGACACATCTAACCACAACAAATCAGTTGAACTCATTTAGCACACCTTTCTGGCTGTGGTAACAGTGGCGGTTGCAAATGTGGTTGCAGCATTAAGTGCGTGTTGCACGCTGTCACAAGCACACACTTAGCAAGGCAATAAAAAGCAAAACACACAAAGCCCAGCGAAATTGCAAAAAAAAAAAAACAACACAGGCTGCGCACATACACACAAATAGTGTGAGGCCAATAAAAGTGGTTGATAAAAAATTTATCGATAAATGCAACACGAAGTGCTGAAGAAATTTAGTAAAATGTGGCAAATGCAAGCATGTGTTGCACAAAAGCAAAAACAAATACATCCGCATGTAAATTGAGTTTATGTGGCAAAGTTATGTAAACGGAATTTATTTAAGATTTTTTTGTGGCATGCCTACGTTTCCATTGTCCACTGTTGCAAATTTCTGTGTGAAATTGAGTGATTTCCATTTAAAATTTTTTAGTTGCATGCAATTTTTTTTTTTTCGACTCCGTATTGCATTTCATTAAAGCCTTTTTATAGAAAGCGGGTAATGGCTCAGCACTGGCAAATTATTAATATTTTAGTTTTATAAAAAAGTACTACGCACTTTTTGCAAGCTAATTCGACAATTGAGAAAGGGATTCGCACAAAAAGGATCTGAAAATTTTACATTTTAATATTTATTGCATCACAAAGAAATTTTTTTCGTGATTACTAGGCGAGTAAAAATTATTGTAGTCAATTATGTGTGGCATTTAAAAGAATTTTTTATAAATTTATTGCTGTACATTAAAAAGAAAAAATATATTTTTTTTAGAAAATATTCTTTGTCTTATTTGGCACTATAACCGGTTGTCGTTTTGGGCTGAGGCAAGAAAAAAACCAAAAGGAGTTAGTTGAGTGGGGTTGAGCTGGCATGTGAAGAGGTGGCATGTGAAGAGGTGGTTGGTGTCGTGCGGGGAGTTTCCACATGCCGGACACTCATTGGGGATATTAGGGTCGAGCTGTTGAGGTAGCTGTTGAGACAGCTACAGATCGTAACTGGGCGCTCTTGGCAGTTGAAGCTCCATTACTCACACAGGTGGTGACTGGACTTCGATCACGGCATTCACAGGCCGAGAGTCGTGGTAGGTGGTGACCGACTCCCAATGAATGCCGTTTATCGCTTGTCGGTACGTCGTCGGGTCCAGCGGTTGGTCGATGTATGTCTGGACCGCGTACTTGTAAACAAACAGATGCCGCCTGACGTGCCTGGGCGGTGGCACCTTCTCCAGCAAGGGTCTGTTGGGGTGTTCAGGTCTGTGGCACCTTACCAGCACCTACTTGCAGAGCATTTTGTTGTGCTGTATAGAGGTGGTGCTCAGGCGACATCAGAAGGCACCTTGCCGCTGTCCGCAGTGCGGCGTTCTGATAAGCCCTTAGCTTCGTCCACTGCGTCCAACTGGTCCCGAGTGCGATAGAACCCTTGCTTGGTGCCCAGTCGAAATATCTTTTCACTGGAGCGCCGTTGTCCATGCATCCAACTTCCTCAAGCCAGCTAAATCGTCGTTAAAAAGCTCGTAAACTTCGTTTTTCCATCTTCTTCGATATTCGTTGCCAATGAGAACAGGACTATAGATCTTGCGTAGGAATGCGCCCAAAACCTTCTCATCTTTGTGCGAAATCGTCCATGTTTTCGCGTCATATAAAAGAACAGAAACTTAAATAAAATTTTACATCGGATTACCAGCTTTACAGTAAAAACTCTCAGTTGTAATAGAGGTTAAAGCCTCAGACTGGCAGACAGGAAGGAATTATTCAATCCTCTTAATTTGTATCAGCTAGCAAAACCTTCATGCCACTTATCTATGTACACTACCTGACCTTTCACTCGTTCACAGCAATTAAATAAGTTCCACATTTTATTTCATTTTAGCTTCAACTGCACAGGAAGGAAACAAATTAACGGCTAATTATCATTAACTGCATAGCAACAAATGTGTGTTCATTGAAAGGACAATGGCTGCAAGTGCAGAAGTTGAAAGAGAGCAAGTATGTACATATAATGACGCAACACATTACTTGCGCTATTTGCAATACAAACAAAGTGAATATGAAGAAACAGACATGTAAGACGGAAAGTAAGATGCCTCATGAGAAATTAAAATAGTTGAAGTAGGGTTCTTGTAACTCCAAATTTTCAGAGCTCCTAGCTTATTAACCTTAACAACATATGGCCGTACTGAGAAAGAAACTATTTTAACTAAGTCTAGTCCATCTGGTGGTATAACTTCTTCACAGTTAAGCCATAGCAAGGCAAAAGAAATGTAGTTGGACCGAAAGAATTTGTGACTTAGTAAAAATACAAAGTCGAGACCGCTTCTCAAGGGTTTTGTTTGTATGTTTGTCTTGAGAAGACAGTAAGTGTTTCATTTTCCTAAAAATGGAAGCTTGTAAAATTTACGGAACTGCGTTGAAATGCTCTTCGGTTCCTGTGTGAGACCACACCAAAAACTCTTCCAACAAGCATTGACCCATCCGCGAAAAACTTCACTGATTCCTTCCTCCCTACAGTCACCCCGTCCTATTTAATTATGGTTGAGGGAATGTATGTCATGAGCAAAGTACTTGGAGTCCTTCCAGCGACACCTTGTCATCAGGGGCGAAATCTAAACCTTTTGTAATCTTAGAGTGTCTAGACGCTTAACTTGCAAGGCGTCTGCTTTTCCTGAGCCTCTTTGCTGCTAGCGCTGTGACAGTTTTGCCAGTTGCGCCAGAGTGGGAGTCTCCGCATACGCACTCCAGCTGCCTAGCTAGTGAATCTCTCTAGCTAGACTTAGGTGTCATAGAGGCAGGAATTTACTTTGGTTGAGAGACCCCTTCTCTTACGTACAAGTCCCCTGCACAAATATAAAGCAACTGATGCGGGTAGCTATGCTGGTAGCAGAGGAAGAGGAAGGCAATGGAAATACCATGTGAAGAAGGTCGTGGCTTCATTTGACCTTTCTAATTGGCGTCAGTTGCCAAAAAAGAGAAACGACTTAACCCGGCCAGAATCAGTTGGGCGATTACAGCGCAAGTCAAGGAAAAGAATATTACTTTTCTTTTTTCAACCCCAGGTTTCCGCAGCAGGTTTCTTATACAATAACACCCAAGTATTTTACTCTGTCAGAAAGCTACACGCAAACACCTCCAATCAATGGAAGTGAGAATCATTCCAGGCCTGTCTTGCTAAGGTTGATGGCGAGGACACTATTAGGAGGCAACCCATTTAGTCATCTTGGCTAAGAACGTAAAGCGTATCCTAAAATCTATAATTTTTCATCATCTCCACTTCGCCAACGTAGGCAATTACCCAAGCTTCTATAGCAAACCACATACTCCTGCCGGCGCTGTTCCACTTAACCACGATATTTTTGTCGCAGACCAAGTTTGAGATTAGCCTTTGAGCTTGGTTTCAATCCGAATCTTATCCAGTGGTTTAACTATGGATTTATTAAAATGCAATTCTACGTTGGGTGTAGGAATGAAGTCTTCTGTGCCAACTGACGCTATGTAAAAACACTGTTCAGTGAATAAACCTAAATACCCGCGTATAATTAGCTCCATCATCGTTGACAACATCAAGCTAAGAATAACGGAATCAAATAGGTCCTGCTTTAGGCTCGATAGGAAATTGGAATGCAACGCCCTCACTACTTTAAAAAACCCCCATCATAGCCGACCTTTTATATGGCACGGAAATGTGGACGATTTCAAGGAAAGAATGGATGGATTTTTGTGGGATTTCTGTAGAACTATTCTATGCAAGATCTATGGTGGGTTCCCCTGGGTGACGGGTGCCAAAGAAGATGGAATGACGAATTGTCCTCAACCTGTCCCTGGTCACTCTCATCCACCAGACACCAGGAAAGTGGGGAGGGCGGTCCACTGCTTAAACCGGGGAAACCGGCTATTTAGGGAGAGTCTTATGGTTCGATAACTCTCCTTTCCCCGGTAGCGAAGAAAATACACGAACCCGCTGATCCCAGAAAAGCATCAGCATGGATTCCGTAAATTACACAGCACAACCACAGTAATTAATGCCATAAACACTCAAATAAGACGTGGCCTATACTGAACCGCACTGTGATGGAACAGTCCTAGTAGCGCTGGATCTGTCAAAAGCGTTTGACACCGTCAGTCACTCCACGCTACTAGAAGATATTAAGGCTTCCCGTGGGAGAGCAAAGAATCAAACGATGGTCGCCGAATTATCCGAGTGTTCGACATTCGTCATGTCATTTTCAGAGACAAAATCAGCAAACCGAGGAGAACTAAACAGGTGGTTCCAAAGGGTGGTGTCTTTTCCCCGCTGGTATTTAATTTTTACACATCAAAGCACCCTCAAGCACCAGAGGGAGTCTCGATTGTCTCTTATACTGATGATTGCTCGATAATGGCGTCTGGGAATGATTACCTCTCCGAACTTTCTCCCTTTCCCTACAAAATCCCCCGCAACTCTTTTTACCACCTGGACGAAGGAGATCAGACTGCAGCTAGGTATTCACGTCGATAACAAACAAATTTCGATGGTAACTGCACAATCCTCGGAGTTACCTTCGACAGTATGCTCTCCTTCTCGGCACACACAACCGCAATTGCCAATAAAGTAAAGAGCCGCAACAAGGTCCTCAAGTCGCTAGCCGGCAACATCTGGGGCAAAGGCAAAAAACGTTGCTGGCAACATAGAAGACAATTTCCTGGCCGGGTTTAAACCACTTAGCGCGAGTAGTAGGACGCGATGAGCAACGCTGCAAACATGCCAAAATATGGCACTCCGGAGAGCGACCGGATGTCTTCTTATGCCGCCACAACATTATCTACATGACGAGGCTCAACATAACACAATGCTCAGCAATTCATTCTTAGTAGGGTGCGACTAACTATAGTGGCCACGACACATCAGCAGGCATCTATGCGAACTGACGAGCGAAGTCTAGAGGTTCATAAAGCAACCAACAGGCCATAAATGGGATTCGCAGGGAGTCAATACAGACCTACACTGACTCTTGACCTATAAATGCCGTTTTGGGAACACAACCACCTGACGACCTGGACGAGACAGAGACTCTTCTGCCTCGGGACACTCGTACCACAATAGCTCAAGCCCACTAAACCCAACTCAACTAACACCTCTGTCGCTATGGACAAACTCCATCTAAGCTGCAGGATTCCTGGGTCTCCCGTTAGTTGGGCTTAACGACAACGATTGAGGGACTAGCCGATCTTGGTGGGGTTGTGTTGGTCGCAACAATGAACTGTATAAACTTTTTAATGACATGAACGTAGGTTGACTCGGCTACGACGGCTGGAGAACAAAAGAAAGGACGTCCGTGAATTACAATGGAAGTGTAGATGGAACTTTCACCTGGAGAAACTTTACAAAGGAGTGAGGCGATTGGCGAATCTGGTACTAAAGCCGTTTGACGGTTAGGGCCGTAACAAAATAGGAAAAATAAGAAATCTTAGGCTGAACTTATCAGTTCAGTGACTACTGTTGTTTAAGTCCACCTAGAAAGCTGAGCACCGTATGAAAGTATCAACAACTAACTTCTCTCAGACTGAATTCGATTCCTATTGGTGCTTTGCGTTTACGACTTATACCCACAGCATCTGCAATCGCCGCGCTTATCTCAACGTGCGGACAGAATTTGCGGTGTTAGTTTTTGCTGCAATGTACGATTATTGTTTTATTTACACACACAAAAATGCACGTAGTAAATGCTTGAATGCATATGGCAAGCATATAGATAAGTGTTGACAGCAGCAAGTTGGTTGGGGTTGCGAAAGCGCGCAGGCGAAATCGACAGGCGAAGAAAATGGTGCTTTCATGTAAAAGGAATTCAACAGCAGAATGGCGCTAAGTGAGACAGGAGAAAATAAATAAAAATAAATAAATGATAACTGTTGTTTAGTTGAAAGTGTGAAGGCATTAAAACAACTTTAGCGAATAATACGAAGTGCAATTTTCCACACAACAACAGGGTGTTGCATGCATTCAATTTGCAGTCAGCCAGCCACATTAGTGCTTCTACGCCGCTATGTAAGGAGTCAAGCGTTTATTTTTCCTTTATTTGTTTTAGTGTATTTATTTGTTAACTGCACTCATCGCAAGACAACAGCTAGCATTCTTTCAACGGTGATGGTGGCGGCGGCGTCGGCATCGGTAATTGCGGCAAACAATAGCAAGTAATTTCCTACTTACACTTGCAGCGCCGCTCCTGCGCTTCGCTGCAACACTGCGCGCGCAAGAATGCACCTGACGTCGGGCCCGCGCGTGTGTGGGTGCGTGTTTGGCAAAGCGCGCGCCGCAATTCGTTCGCGGTTCGCGCCTTATAAACTAGTTTTTTGTTTTTCGGTTTGGTTGCTGCACGCGCTGCTATGCCACTCAACGCTTTTGTTTTATTTAATGGCTGGCTCCAAACGCGTCCTTCACGCATACATATGTATGTATAACTTAACCAACATATGCACGTACATAGCCGCAATGCTTATCTTCATATCTGCTGCAATTTGTTCACACCCGAGCACGCTGCTTACAAGTGCGCTCCCCAAGCGCCACTACTTATTTGTTACAACAAATTCTTTGTTGTTTCTGTTTACCTTTCTTTTTTGTATCTTTGTTTTCTAAATTTTCTTTCCATTAATGCGCGTTGCATAGAAAAATTTCGTGCTTGGGCACAATAAATATCATTACAGGCGTGCGAAAATTGCAGAAGGGTTGCCAATGATGAGCGCGGCGCTTGCGTTGCGTGCGTGCATTTCAGCGTTCGTGCAGTGTGTGTGCGACAGCAAGTGCAAGGTGCAACATGTTTGGACCAACAAACGGACGATTGCCGCAGTTGCTGGTGGTGTAGTGGTCCGGAGTGTCTTCAAGTTGCTTTTGAGATCTCCAAGGTCTTAACATTTTTTGAGTAATCGCAAACTTCCATAGAATGCATTCAATGGAATTTTAAAATGAGAAAATTTTCATTTGCAATTCAGTTACTTATAAGCATTATTCGGAGTATATCATTGGTTTCCTGCAATGTTCGCTCCAAGCAGATGGAAATTTTGAATGCAAGTAAGGACTCTTGCTTTAGAAGAGTGAGAAATTGTTGTAAGAACTCCTTAGTTTAATGAATCGGTGTTCTTCCATAAGAGCAAGAAATTGTTTTTTTTTCGCTTTTCATTGTTGCAGTTCTATTTTGTTTTTTTTTACCTCAAGACGAAATAATATAGAGCTCAAAATTCCCAAAACATTTATTTTGGTGTAAAGATATTTTCCAGGATTTG
>NW_023462138.1:0-20917 GCF_013731165.1 Rhagoletis pomonella | reverse complement strand
ACAACAAACAACTTGCAACCAGATAACAGCAGCCACATCTCACTAGCATAAATTGCTGTAAGATCTTATATTATAAACAGTTTTAAGAATATAAATAAAGTGTACGCATTTCGGCGTAGTAATAAAAAAATATTTTTTTAACTCATATCGTGAAAGCAATATTAACTGGGGGCTCAAGCCGGTATAACCCTTGACTGCAGGCAAATATCTTCAACCTACAGGATAATAAAATAAAAATTCCACGGCTTTGAAGAAAAGCATAAAACCAATCTCTGAAAAAGTGAGATATAATAAGTTCATACAGTCGCGTAAAAGGCTAACCTTGAAATAGCAGGCAGAGTAAACCTATAAAAAGTGAAAAGCGAAATGAGAAATTCCTGGCTTCAAAGAGAATCCTTCACGCTGGACACACGTAACAAACGCCAACAAAGTTCAATTCTAGATATGCGCTCAATGCAACAAGACGATACAATGGCACTGGGGCCCTATTCTATAACTCGATTCGAAAATAAATTTGCTCGAATTCGGATTTTTTGTACTTGGTAACTCTATTTTCGCATTTGCAATTCTAATTTCGAATAGTATATTAGAAAATCGAAAACTGGCAACTATGTAACTCGAATTTGAATGTCAAATTCATTCGATCGTCGCAAATAATACTCGTTAGCGTTTGAGCTGTAGAAACGGAATACTATTTGAAAAATGCAAGTATTTTAATAATTTTTTATTAAGTATAACAACTATAAACGTAAAATATTTTTCAATAGGGATTCATCCAGCAAAAGCCAGCATACAAAACAAAGCCAATTTGGAATTATGGTGGAATTCATGGAATCGCATCCAAGTTTGGCCAAAGGCTACATAAAGTGCGCTGATGCTAAGCAAACTTCCAAGAATTTGTGGGGACGGCTGACGGAAGAGTTCAATGGAGATGGACCACCTACGCGGGATGCATCTTCATGGAAAAAGGTAATTTTAGTGTGAGCCAAATAATGTTAACTCTTAAAGCTGCAGCAGGAGCCGCGCGTCGTATGACCTATCAAAGTACCGTTTTCAAGGTATAACGGTTATGATAAATAGCCGTATGCTAATGAACCACTCAATGAAGTACAGTTTTAATAAAGCAAAAGAAATTAAATTTTAGCAAATGTTACATTTGAAATATATTAAAAAACAACAAAAAATATAAACGCATTTAATTTATGTAATGAAAAAGAGTATTTTTTAAACATACGACGGCACTATGAATGGAATTTCGTTTATTATTAACTATTATTATTATTTTTTATTTACATATTTAAGGTTTGGGCGGATTACAAGACCCACCTCAAAGCCAAAGTGCGCAAAAATAAGTTGCACATGTCCGGAACTGGTGGTGGCCCTGCAAAAATTAGTTCCCTTAATTCGGTGGAGTTAAGGGTAATGGAGTTGTTGCAAATAAATGAAGCAGTAAATGGAATAGCCGGTGCTCAAAAATTCGGTGCAGGAAGAAGTGAAGCCACAAACAGCAACGAATGTAAAACTGCTCCAACCACTCCGAATTATGCAACTGATTTGCAGGATCGTGCAGAACTGCCACCTTCTACTCCTCCTTCCTATTCCCAGGTGTCACCCAATTGCAGTACGGTGCGGTCCCGAACTCAAAGCAAAAGCAATCTTTTGAAGATGCAAGTGGATGGGCAAAAAAAATTCCACAAAGATTGTACTCGCATTTTAAAAGACGTCAATTACAATTTAAAATCAATAGCAAAAACAAATAAGACATCTGTGGAACAAATGGAAGAGAGAATAGAAATAGAGAGACAAAAACTTAAATTCGCAAAATTAAAACATGAATACAAAGTATAAAGCGACATGGAGAGAAACAAAATTAGAATTTCAAAACTTAGACTGAAGCAACAGCTGCTAGATGTTAATACACGTAGAGATTAATATACATACATATCAAATATTTGCCTCGTAAGTACATATGTACACTTGAAGAAAATTTTTATGTTTATTTTTATATATAAATACATATGTATGTAATAGAACCACAAACATATTCATATATTATTCTCAAATAAATAAATAAAGAAAATGTACTTGTTGTGAAAAGTTCTTTAATTGCATTGATTTACTACACATATTTACGAAATTTAAATTAGGAAACCAAGCTATTTTTAATTCGGTCTCGTACTGTTTGTGCAATACGTAAAAAATCGTTCTCTTCTATATCGGAGTTGGTCGATAAAGCTAAATTTGAGCCTTCTTCATCGCTCTCAATAACAGTTGGTGGTTCAACATTATATGTAAGGCAAATGTTATGCAGTGCACAACAAGCATTTAAAATTTTTACTACTTTTTCGGGTGTATAATGAAGCTCTCTTTCAGCAAGTAGGCAACGAAAGTGATCTTTTAAAATTCCAAACACTCGTTCTATTATCGATCGCGCTTTGGTAAACCTTTCATTATATACCATTTCTGGAGAATTTTCTTCTGCGTTACGGTAAGGTGTGAGGAGCCATGGCTCTAATGGATATCCAGAATCACCTTCAAAATAGAAGATAATGCATGCAAATTTGTAAAAACCGGTACGTTTTGGAATATAAAACAGATTATATAAGAGTTTGTTACAGAGTACTGTGCTACTAACAGGATTTTTACACCATATGCATTTACATATGTAAATGCTACTTTTTTGTATGTACTCGTATGTACCATATATTACATTAGGGCTATTCGCGATTCGGTGCATAAGAGCTGACAAATTTATGCAATTGCAGAAATATGCCATGGATTGTGAGCGACCTTTATTAAACTGTCATGGTAAAGCTTTTGCAAAACAATTTTTGTGCATCAGCTTTGGTTTTGTTTATGAATGCAATGCATAGCATTTTTATGCTATGGATTTTCGGTATTGCAAATTTGCCAAGCCATGACAAATGCAAATGCGTGTATTTTGTTTGTGTATTGCAAATAATTTGCAATACAAATTTGCAATGCAATGATGCTAGGCCATTTGCACCGGATCGCGAATAGCCCTATTGTATCACAAAATTAGCATTTACATATGGAAATATATATCGTGTAAGATTGCTTTAAGTGATACAAGTACATATGGATAAAGTCACCTACCAATTATCCAAGATGATTTGTCTCCATTTTGGTATTGGGCTTTTATATATTGTCGTTCGTTTGACAAGCTCCATACATGAGAATCATGAGCCGCTCCACCATAGACTCCATTCACAGCTCTTATGTACATCTTGTGATCACAAATCTAATAAAAAAATGTTATGAAATGGTATGAACAAAAACTTGTAAGTATTAAAAACTTACCACCATTGCATTGATGCTATGCTTTAGCTTCCGGTTCATCCTTTACCGGCCTAACCATATGGGATATGGGTTCCATCAACAGCACCTATTATTCCTGGTAATCCAAATTTTGAGTAGAAATGGTTTTTGGATTCACGCTTTTCTTGCACGGTCATTTCAAATTTTATGTGCCTCGGACATAAAGTTTTTTCAATCGCATTAACTACTTCCGTGATACATTTAGAAGTCGTGGATTGCGCTAATCCTGCGAAACGGTCTTGCCCTATTTGGTGCTGATAGCCCCCTTGTCCCAGAAATGTTAGAGTAGCAGCAAGTTTTACTGTCGGAGTTACTGCCGTAGATCTTATAGGTGCATGTAATTCGTGTTCTATGCTCCTCAACACATAACTGAAGGCATCCTTGGAAAGCCGAAAATTTTTTATGAAGCTATATTTTCAAATATATAATCATTAATAAGTTAAATTTATAGCCGGTTATATTACATATGTATGCATTTACCTTCTTTCCGATAATTCATCAATATTAAAATGATCTCTTATAGCCCTTCTTGCATTTCTCTCTTCATTAATTTCTTCGTCCATCCACAATGCAACAGAATCCATTTTTTGTTTGTTGATAAAATGAATAACAATTGTTTAATTTAAATTATGTAGTTGTTTACTTGTTTTCCTTCTACGTATTTTGACGTTTGACATTCGAAAATTCTGGCACAGGGTGGCACAACTTTCGCAAAACTAGAAACTCGATCCGAAACTTTTACAGAATGCTAAACCAAATTCGACTCGAATAACAAATTCGAATAGAATCAACTTTCGATTCGAGTTACAGAATAGGGCCCCAGGACTCGCAACTCTACGAGCACAGGTAGAAATACAAAGGCTCTAAATAACACACAATTAAAGGCTTGATTACACATATGCTGATCAACGACCATTGTATGTACTTCTGGAAGAAAATTACACAAGGAACACGCACATAATCGGAATTTCACAGCGAAATCAGCAGAGCACTGAATCTCTCACTCTCAAAGATAGAGATGTCAGGAGAACAAGGACCTGCATCCATGTTAGAATATGCAAGCCAAGAAGCAGTCCATACTTTCATCACAGGACTCAACAGCAGGTATACAAGCGGCACATTATACAGTCATCACCCAAAAGACTTAAAAACCGCATATGCAATCGCAAGCACGATTTATAACGACGATACGAACATGCAGTTCGACGCACAAATTACACCACAAAGATATAACCAGCGACAAAATCCTCAACAACAGAGATATGATGATAGAAGGAGATATAACCCAAATGTGCTGGTACAATATAACCTCCAACCACGCCAAGAACCAATGGAAGTAGATGACTCTCGTCAACACGTGCGACCAACACAATACAACAATCAACCCCTCCTAAGGAACAACTGTCAGCAATCTCAACGATTCAATAACCCGTTCAGAGAAGATCAACAAGCAGCAAAACGCGGAAAAACTCCTTCTTCAAGAAATTACAACACCAACGAGGTACAACGAATAAACCAGACGAGTGATGAAGACCTACAATCACTCGCCCCCACATACTGATGATATCTACGAGAGGGGAAGTGCTTTTTTTTTAGGAGAATAAACGAATTACCGTGTCTCCAAAGGCGGTGTCAAACGACAGGTATATCCGTTAATATTTTAATTGATACAGGTGCGACAAATAATTACATTAGTTCTAAGTGTAAAGTAGGAGAATCTATACCCATAAAACCGGTTAAAGTTAAAACGCTTCATGGATACTCTTTAACCAAAGCTATGAAAATTATTACAATACTCAATCATAATTTAGTTTTTTTTTTTTGAAACCGAAGCTTTAGAGGAGTTCGGTATGCTTCTGGGTGAACACGGTCTTAGGGTCTTGAAAGCAGAAATTAACATTTTCGAGTATAAACTATCATATAAATATAAAAAGCAAGTAAGCGACCAAAAGGTGAATTTCACAATTAATAACGACATGCATAAAACTGAAATTGAAAATATCATGACAGAATCAGAAGATCCTATTTGGGTGAAGCATTAACCGTATCCGATAGCAGACAATGAATTTATAAACAAAGAAATAGATAAATTGTTAGATAACCAAATTATTCAACCTGGCAAAAGTCCTTACAATTCTCCAATCTGGGCCGTCGCAAAAAAACGTACCGATAACGAAGGGAAACCTAAAAGACGAATGGTAGTAGATTTTCAGAAGCTTAACGCTCAGACTATCACTGATAGATATCCTATCCCAGATGTTGCTATGACAATTCAAAATCTAGGTAAAGCAAAGGTTTTCACAACGATAGACTTAGAGTCAGGTTTTCACCAAATCTTGATAAAAAAAATCAGACAGAGATAAAACTGCATTCAGTGTGAATGGCACAAAGTATGAGTTCCTTAGGATGCCGTTCGGTTTAAAGAGCGCGCCTTCTATATTTCAGCGATGCGTAGACGATATCCTACGTCCATATATTGGCAAGTTCGCATATGTTTATATTGACGATGTACTCATATATTCCTCCTCACCCGAGGAACACATGGAACATATTCGTACAATAGTAAACGCACTTCACAATGCCAATATGAAGATTTCAAACGAGAAATCGCATTTTTTCCAGGTTTCAGTCGAATACCTCGGACATATAATAAAATATAATAAAATAACTGTAGATCCAAGTAACATTCAAACTGTAAAGAATTATTCAACTCCAAAAAATTTAAAAGAATTACGATCATTTCTTGGCCTAGCGAGTTATTACAGGAAATTTATACAGAATTTCGCTGCAATAACGAAACCTCTAACAACATTTCTACGCAGAGACAATGGTGGTGTAAGTAAAAATCAAAGCGCAAAGGTCTCAATTAATCTAGGCGAAACAGCACTTGAGGCTTTGATAAAAATAAAAGACGCACTACAAACACAAGTTGAATTATTTCAACCAGACTTCAGCAAACCTTTTGAACTAACGACGGGCGCAAGTAACTTTGCAATAGGAGCTGTACTCTCTTAGAACAAGAAACCTATTTCCTTTATATCTAGAACTCTTAGCCAAACTGAACCAAATTACAGCACGAATGAAAAGGAATTACTCGCTATCGTTAGGTCACTTCAAAAATTAAGAAATTACCTATATGGTATAGCAGATCTAACTATTTATACAGACCATCAGTCACTCATCTTTTCGATTTCGGATAAAAATCCGAACACTAAACTAAAACGATGGAAAAACTTCATAGAAGAATACGGTGCTAAATTAATATATAAACCAAAGCATCAAAACGTTGTCGCTGATGCATTGTCTCGCCAACAGATTAACAACACTTTAAGTTCCTCACAACATTCAGCTCAAAGTTCACCAATAAAAAAATTGAAACGCGTAAAACAACCATTAAATACATTTAGAAATCAAATAGTCATAAACTACAGTGCAACCAATTTAGTGGAAATCTCTTCGCAAAATATTTTTTCGTATTCACGACACACGCTTTTTTATTCGACTAAAGAAGAATTAATTGATAGACTGAAAAGAATAATAAACCCAAAGCTAACAAATGCTATAAAAATAGATGAACAAACTCTATTCCACATAGAAAATGACATAATTTCAACGTTTCCAAATACCCCGATCGTTTTAGCTCAGAAAATGACGGAAGACATAAACAGACAAAAATAAATCATAATACAAACACGCAGATGTGCACATAGAAATTATAAAAATAATGCAAAAGAAATACTGACTACATATTTTTAGCCAAATTTACGCCAAATGTGTAAAAAAGAAACACAAGATTGTGAAATCTTCTTAACAAACAAATACGAACGCAGACCAAACAAACAACCAATTGGAGCCGCACCAATACCAAACCACGTAGGTGAACACATGCCCAGCAAAACCAACGTGACCGAAACTCCAACACAAACGCAAATTGTATGCTGTTACTAACACACATGTAATAATTTTTGATTGGAGTGCCATCTATTGTTTTTTTCTTGCGAGGTATCTTTCGCATATGAGTAAGTAGTCAAGCTAATCTTTTCACATATGAGCAAGCAGGCAAACTATTTGGTTTGAAAAATCACACGTACACAAAACTTCTGGGAGCATTTTTGATTCACTATTAAGAATGTGATAGCAAAACGTGCCGACATTAATGGGCACGCGTGACGGTCACGTTACTAGAAAAGTGGCCGTCACTGTTCTTGCTGGGTACATTTAGACTTATTTCACATGAACTTGAACACATACATCAGCACAACTGATAAAACTCAAAGTACTTATACATACGGGAAATCCCAAGTAAAAATAATACATACCAATACATTGACGAAATATTATCACAGATTAACCCAAACGCCAAGTATGTAATGGCAGATACCTACGGTGACCATCCGTTCTGTTTTTTGCAGGACCGTACTGTTTTTCAAAGGTCGGTCCTGCGTAGTTTTTCAAACCTGAAAAACCTGAAAATGTACTGATTTTTTCCAAGTGTCCTGCATTTGTCCCGCATTTTATTCGTTATTTTAAAATTATCGGACAATGGATGGATTTTTTCAAAAAAGTGTTTTTTGGGTGCTTTTCGTAGCTTCTCTTCAATATCTCATGAAAAAATCTCCCAATCAACGTAAGCGACTTACAGATCGAAGGGTATTGATGTGCCTCTTACTAAAATATATAACTTGTGGCGACTTCAATGAAAATTATTAGTGCTACAGGCGACCATTTGCATTTTGTCGTCAAAGTCGAAAAAAGTGAGGTTTTCAATCAAATACGCAGTTTCATTTGATTATTTTTTTTCATTATTTTAAAAATTCCATAAAGAAGATATATCACTACAGTAAATTTTAAGCCAAAGATAATGAAAATCGGATTAGAAATGTAAATGCTATGGAGAGCAATCTGCACAAATTATATATTTTTGTAAAGGGCACTTTGTAACTCGTCGTTTATGTCGATTCATGATCTCGATTTTTGACAAATGACTGCGAAAAGTACCAAAAAAAAAAAAAAGTTTACTGTTTTCGTTTTGAACGACTCAAAATTTGCCTATAAAATAATCTTTTAAAGATTTTCACTTTTCGTGTAAACTATTTTAATTATAATATGTTTTACTATACTTTTATAAATATTCATGTAAAAAAGATTAAAATCGATGAAGAAAACGTGATTCATATTTAAAGTTTAAAATGTATTAAGAATTTAGAATCATAAATACTCTTTTGATATTTTTATACTACGGAAATAAATGTAGTCATATTTTTGAAAAATTGTCCTTCATTTTGAATCCATATTTATGCTCACCGTACAGATACCGAATCAACATTCACGGGCATATGTGCGAAACAAGTCTACGAAAAACTACAAATAGTACATTACACCAACATTCATTCGACAACCAACGGTCAAGTTGAGCGTACACATAGCACCCTGATCGAACTCGCTAGAGTCCTAGCACAGGAACATAACCACTCACCGGAAGACGAAATTTTTAACGCGGTACGACAATACAACAAAACAATTCACTCAGTCACAGGAGAGAAACCCGAGGACGTGTTCTTCAATCGAGGAGGGTATCCTGACATTCAAAAAAAACTCGAAACAAATCAAAACAAAGTGCTTTCATACCATAATAAAAATCGTAAGAGTATCACTTACTCCAAAATACACCGTAGAAACAAAAAGGTACGAAAATACGCGAAACATACAATAAAATAACACAGAGGTGACACAATACTTACAAATCGTGGTCCAGTTATACACAAAGACAATATACGAGTGCAAGCATGCAGAGAATAATAATTTTATTTTTAACCTCCACCACCCTCTGCGACAGTATAATTGATTTAAAGGACAAAAAATACGTAATGATAGAAACCGACCCAGTATACGTGTACCACGACACTTTATTTTTATATCATGTAGCAAACAGTTCAAAAATATTAGCACCCTATGAGAAAATAGTACGATCTACTTACAAATTCGAACAGAACTCAGTAGATCAAATATTAGTCAACAAAATAGAGACACTTAAGTCACAATTACTTCCTAACATCTTTAGGGCTAGACGTTCACTTAACTTTCTAGGGTCAGCTCTTAAAATTATTACGGGTACACCCGATCACGATGACTTAATCGAAATTAAGACAGGATTAAATATGCTGATAGAAAACAGTAACAAACAAAAGAAAATAAATTCACAGTTTGAAAGAATTTTAGAGACTCTCGATCCTAAAACTATAACAAATGATTTAGTGATGACCGAAGTATACAACGAACTATCCTCTGTCGCTAATACAATTAATTTTGCAAAAAATAGAAACTTCTACGCAGGAACTCTAAACTTAAAGGATATTCAACAAATAGTATCCTATGAAGCATTAGACTCACCTTTAATAAATATATTAGAATTCTCTGACATACATGTCTGCTACTTTAACCACGGAATTGTAACTGTATATAAATATCCAATATTAAACACAAAATAAAACTTGTTCAATATATACCCACTTGCATACAAACATGGAAAGATATTATTAGATTCTAAGATAGCAAAATGTAACAATGTCTTTGCACCTATTGAAAAATGTAAAAACTATGTTGGGAACTATATATGTAAAATTAAGAACTCGGACAATTGCACTATTAACATATTGGAGAATAAGCCTGCCAAATGTGAAGTGATACACGAAAACAACGCACCACTCCAAATACTTGAAAACGAAAATATCATAACAGATTACAACCACACCTGGAACAACATAAAAATAGATGGGCCGAAATTAATACAATTCAACTACTCTGCAACAATCGATGGAAAACAATATTCCAACCTGCAACAGGAATACAAAGATGCCATATACAAACAACATGACGAACAACTAGAAGTCCTACGCATCCTCAAATCCAATGCCGATTATAACTTTAGCAATATTGAAGAAATGTCAACTTTCCTGATACCAATCGAGGAACATCGCGTCCAATACACCTTCTACTGCATCCTGGGGTTATGCACACTAGCATTACTTATGTATGGTAGAGACAAACTCTGCAAATATTACATAGCAAAGAAAGCGGAAGCAAGAAGAAAAAGAATCGACGAAATGTATCAAATAGAACTATTCAGACTCCAACAAGAACAACATACACGTTAAAGCGAGGACGCTTCATTTTAACAAAGTTTTCGCTAAGCATCATCAATAACAACCAAACATGCATTATCAAGAAATGCATTCTCAACATGTAAACAACAAACATCTGGCAATGGAATAATCCACTGCGATAACTACCGCCGCATCTCAACAATAACAAACAAGTGATAACAAGATAACAGCAGCCGCATCTCACTAGTATAAATAGCTGTAAGATCTTATATTATAAACAGTTTTAAGAACATCAATAAAGTGTACGCATTTCGGCGTAGTAATAAAAATGCCTTTTTTAACTCATATCGTGAAAGCGATATTAACTCGCGACGGAAAAACAGAAACCCACAATTTGGGAGTTCGTCCGGGATCGTCGTACATTTGCGAAAGAAGGTAAAAGAAATACTTCGGTGGTCGGTTCTTTCTATATTTCTACGGCGCACATCAACTCAGCGAGAAACAGAGTTCCGTGTATTTGTGTGCAAAAAGCGTCAACTGTTTGCATAAGGAATGGAGTCGATTGGTAGCAGAATACGAGTGTTTTCTCTCAAGCAGCATAGCAGCGCCGGTTTTATTTTATGCAAAAGCGTTAACTTGTCATAAATTAATTGGTGTGCAGAAAACGGTAAGCCCCTAGAGCAGAGCCGGGCCAGCGAAATTAACGGAACTTGTAGGCGGTTAGACCAGCAAATAACGGAGGTGCGAAGTAGCAGAGCGCGTAAAGAACAGCGCACGCAGTGGCAGAGCGCAGTCGTACATAGCAGCGTGCCTAGTAGCAGAGAGCAATCGTATATAGCAGCGTGCCTAGCAGCAGAGCGTAGTCGGTAAAGCACATCGTGCGCTGTAGTTTGGGTGAAGTATCAAAGCAGCGTAAAATGCAGTGAAATTGGTATAGTGCAAAAGGAGTGCGTAGGCGACAACAGCGAAGGCTTTCAACAGCAATAGAACGCAGCGCGAATCAACACGGGCGTCATACAACCAAAAGAATACCTGCAAACATGTTGCAGTGAATTCCTCGAACTATAATAGGAAGAAGTTGTGTATGTGTCGAAAAGGAGTTCGACAGTGTATTACAGTGGCAGACGGCAGAGTCGAGACGTCGAGACGAAGTCGAAGTGGATATTGAGTTTCATGTCGCCAGAGAGAGCGATATTTTGTATAATGCGATTCTGGGCAAGGATGTACTCAGGCAAGTGGATGTTGTCGTTGATGGTGAGGGCGTTAAATTCCGAGAGAAAACAGGGACGACGGGCAGAATTCAGAGAAGCTTCAGGTAGTTAGAGAGAAAAGCGTAGTAGACGGAGAAGCAAATCCTGTTGGGGAATTAGAGAAGGAGTTCAGGCAAATCTTTCATTTTGCGTGCAACGAGGGTGTCTAGTTTCCATTTGAACTCAACCATCTGCATGCAAATGAAGGAACGCGTGATTGATCTGATTACGAACTACAGCAGCGTGAGGAAAAGGCCATCACCAATCGCAATGAAGATTATCTTGTCGGATGAGATACCAGTCTACCAAAGACCACGGCGGCTGTCGTATGCAGATCAATGTTTTGTTGAAAAGCAGGTGGAAGAGTGGTTGGCCGACAAATGTATAATGTACAGGTTAGCACCTCCGAGTATGCATCACCGATAGTGCTAGTGGCTAAGAAAGATGGTACAAAACGTCTATCTTGCGACTATCGCAAATTAAACGAAATGATTATACGCGACAACTTTCCGATGCCATTGATTGATAATATCCTGCAGAGACTACAATCAGCTACTTTCTTTACAACACTGGATCTTCGCAATGGATTTTTCCACGTACCGCTGGAGGAGGAATCAAGGAAATACACTGCTTTCGTTACGCATAACGGACAATATGAATTTTTAAATGTTCCGTTTGGTCTCAGAAATTCGCCAGCTGTTTACATGGACGACGTGATTATCCCCTCCAAGAGCGTGGAGGAAGGGTTTGCCAGTTGGAAAAGCGTGTTTACGACAGCAAGTCATATGGACTGCGAATAAAATGGGAAAAATGTAAATTTTTGAAAAGCCGAGTCACATTCTTAGGGCTTACGTCATACATAGACGTTTCATCCCGAGTTATTCATTGGTAGCTAAACCATTGACTGATCTCATGGGGAAGAGTGCGGAGTTTGAGCAAATACCTGCATTTCAACAACTGAAGACTGTTTTAATGAATCAACCAGTACTTCAACTTTTCGATCCAGCCCTACAGACTGAGATTCATATGCGTCCCGTTGAATATATGAGTAGGAAAACTACGCCTGTTGAGCAGAAGTATCATTCCTACGAGTTGAAAGTTTTGCCAATCATATCAACATTGAAGAAATGGAGAGTTTATGTGATGGGGATTAAGTTTAAGATAATAACCGATTGCAATACCATGAAAAAACAGGACATACCTCTAAGATTATCGCGTTGGGCGATGTATCTTTAAGACTATCAGTACGAAATCGAGCACCGTTCAGGAAGTCTGTTTAATGATGACAGATAGCTTGCGACATAGGGTACAGGTGGAACAGCTGAAAGATGAGAAGTTAGCAGCTATACGAAAGGTTTTAGAGCATGAGAGCTATCATGATTTTTACGTAAAACATGGTGTTCTCCACAAAGATCCCGCTAAGGAACTTATGGTAGTACCAACATCGATGGAAAGGGAGGTCATCCAAATAGCTCACCGAAAAGGGCATTACGCAGCGAAGAAGACGCAAGATTAGGTCGAGAGATACTTATTTATTTACAATTTGGCGCCGAAAGTAACGAACGTAGTAAAGAGCTGTGTAGAATATTTGGTTGTAGAGGCTAAAGCTGGGAAAAAGGAGGGCATGCTTAATCCAATTCACAAAGAGGACAAGCCACTTTTAACGTACCACTTGGATCACGTGGGTCCCATGGAGGAAACTAGAAAGAGATACAATTATATACTAGTAGTTGTCGAAGCGTTTTCCAAATTTGTGTGGCTGTATCCCACTAGAAGCACCGGCAGCGAGGAAGTGTTAGATCGGTTACAAAAGCAGGCAGCAACGTTTGGCAACCCGATAGAGGGACCGACTTTACGTCCAACGCATTTGAGGACTACTGCAAAGAAGAAAATATTCAACATTTGGTCATAACGACTCATGATTTAATAATACAAGGTTCGATAAACTGACAGTTGTCTCTCTCGCACCGCTCCCTTAGCAGTGGCACCGTGTTGCTTCTTTGCAAATTTACATGGAAACAGTGTAGCTTTGCTGTGAAATAGAAGTATAAGCTTTTGTGGAATATGTTTATTTGTATATACATATGAAGCATATTTAACTGATGAAAAAATAAATTGTTTTTAAATTGGATGTTTACATCAATATCTTAGTAGTCTTATTTTAATTTTGAGTCATTTTGCAGTTTTTATACAGCCAAATAGCACATAAATTACGTAATTCCCGTAGATATATCAATATTACGTTCAACATTTCGTTTAAAATGCCAGATTTCCTGCAAATACATTAGGATTTACAAAAGGAATTTCACTACTAATTGCCTACTTTGCGTACTTTTATACTAACATTTTCGCACCAAGAGATTTCATTCTTCCCCTTTCTCCGTCCTTCGTAAATGCAACCTTTTGTAAGGGAGTGTCAAACCGCAGCTGTCAATAATTATCTAACCTTGTATTATTGAATCATGATAATGACTGGAGTGCCACGTGGTAATGGTCAAGTAGAGAGAGTCCTCAAGATCGCCATGACAACGTTGACAAAACTGCGTCGAGCATCCGAAGCTATGGTACAAGCACGTACAACAAGTAATTAATTCTACGCCACCGTGAAGCACAACGTATGCTCCGTTCAAACTCCTGACTGGTGTTGATCTGCGCGTTAACAAGAATCACGGGATTCGCAGGTTGTTAGAAGAATCAGCGGTTGAGGAGCTGGAAGAGGAGAGATGCAAGATAAGAGAAGAAGCCCGAGACAACATAAGTAGCATGCAAGAGGAGAACGTGCGAAACTTTAATAAAAAACGCAAAATAGAAACCGAGTATGAGGTCGGAGACTTAGTCGCCGCTAAGCGCACTCAATATGAAACTGGACTCAGACTCAAACCAAAATTTTTCGGACCGTATAAAGTCATGGATAAGAAGGCGTATGGTCGTTATACCGTACATAAGATTGATGACATATAGGGGCCTAGAATAACGCATACAGTAGCAGAGTACATGAAACCGTGGAATCCTTCATTCGAGGCGAATGAAACATCAGAATGGCCGAATGTGGAATTGACTGACAGACGACGGACTACAAGAAGTGGATGTAGCTTCTAATTTGTAACTTCGACTGAAATACAATACATCCCTGCACGTTCGAACTTTGCTACAAAACGCCATCTCTGATTGAACGAGGAGAGTCAAAAACCGTACTCTAGACAAACGGACGGGTGACTCGAACGCAACACATGGAACTGATCGGACGCAATTGTTTAATTTCTTATACAATAAATTATATTTACTGCAATTTTAAACCTTAATAAATAGAATTTCATTTCGCGCGACGGAAAAGCAGAAACCCACATACATATAAAACGTACCCTGTTGTACAATTGTCACAAACGAAAAGCAAACGTTTCTCGTTGGGGAAAATGACGGTGAATCTTACAACTTGTTTCTGGCTATGTACAAAACTGTACAAAACCACAAATGATATGATGATCGATGAGCAAAAGGGAATAGTTTTGTATAGTTTATTTTCGTACTCTGATAAATATTTCAATTCCTTTCAAAATTGTAATGTATTTTAGTTGCATTATTATCTTAGCGTAAGACAAAAGTGTTCCTAGAATAAGCGAGCCGAAGGGCCTAGACGCTAGTGCTCCTCTTATAATGTATGCGATTGAGTTAGCACTCGTCTTTCAAGTAATAATAATAATAATGTAAAATATGGCCAGCTTGGAGACGCCCGTATTCTCACTAGATGTTTACGTCTAGAAGTTCTGGGCATGGACTGCCTAACCACGGTCCCAGAAGTGGAGACCGCTATGCGCGTGGAATTATGAGACAAGATGAATGGCCAACGTCGCGTCCCTCTTCTCGCTTGGGGCCGAGATACAGAAGAGTAAACGGAACTGCTGTAAAGCGCTACGTGACGAAGTGGATCGCGATCCCTGGGGCCAGGGATACAAAATAGTGATGAAAAAGTTCCATACATCATCGCAAGCGATGGATGAGACCCGAGTTAAGAATATAGTGGATGCGATATTTCCCACACACCCACTAAGAGCAGATACAGTGTTCGTCGAGGAGCAAGTCGAGGCACCACTGTTTTCGACAGACGAGCTGAAGCTAGCCCTGCGAAGCATGAAAGCCGGCAAAGCTCCAGGCCCAGATGGCATACCAGCGGAGGCAATCAGGTTAGCAGCGAAAACGAGCCCTGATCTCATCTCCTTAACATGTACAACAGCTGCCTTAGAGTCCGGGTCTTCCCAAGCCAATAGAAGAAGGCAAGGCTGGTGCTTATACCCAAGGGCAAAGGTGACTCAAACTCCTTCATCCTTCCGGCCACTCTGCATGCTCGACACAGCAGGCAAAATGATGGAGGGTCTGCTCAAAATACGCTTGACGTCAGCCATAGAAAGCGAGGGAGGCCTTTACCGCAAACATGGCTTCAGGAAGGGACACTCAACTATAGGAGCAATTGGCGAAGTAGTCGAGGCGGTACATAAGGCCGCAGAAGCCTGCCACCATGCGCGGCCAATAGTGCTGCTAGTCACACTGGACGTCAAGAAAGCCTTCAACTCTGCAAGATGGGACGACATGCTGGAGGCCTTGGAACGGTCATTCAAGGTTCCAACATACTTGCTAGATATGATCCGGGACTACCTCAGAGACCGTTGGCTTTTGTACGACACAACACAAGGTTAGAGAAAGAGACGTATAACCAGCGGAGCGGGACAGGAGTCTGTACCTGGCCCGGACCTCTGGAACGCCACGTATGACAGTCTGTTGCGCACGGAAATGCCGGACAGCGCCTTCCTTGTCGCCTTCACGGACGATGTAACAGCAAGAAACGTCCAGCTAGCACAGCTCAATCTAAACCAGGTCATGCGCAACGTCAGAAGATGGATGAGCGAACACGGTCTGCAATTGGCTGCAGCCAAAACAGAGATCGCACTCCTCACCAGGAAACGGATCCCAACAATTATAAATATGATGGTGGGACCTCAACTTGCGACAACTTCTAGGTCTACAAAATACCTATGGGCGAAGTTTGACAGCAAACTCACATTCTGGGAACACATCCATGGAGTATGTGAAAAAGCTGCGCAGAGCACGGTGGCTCTAAGCCGGCTGATGGCGAACATGGGCGGCCCGAAGCCATGCCGCAGGAAGCTTCTGAAATGTGGGCCGACGCATTGAAAGTCAAAAAATACCGGATTGAAATGTCTTCGGACCAGCGCAGGGGGGGCACTACGTATTGCTTCTGCATACCGTACAGTGTCCGCGGACGCGGTTCTAGTTATTTCTGGCGTCATGACAATTGAGCTACTTGCTTACGAGCGAAAAGAGATTTACAATCTCAGTGCCGAGATAGGTCGAGCGGCTGCCGCGGCTAGGGCACGCGATCAACTGATCTAGCAGTGGCAACAAATCTCGAACGCGAGCACACAAGGTCGTTGGACGCACTCCCTGATAGCCGACCTTCAAACATGGTTGAACAGGCCGCATGGGGAAGTCGATTTCTACCTGACGCAATTCCTCACCGGTCATGGCTACTTCCGAGAATATCTTCATAGAATGGGAAGGGCGGACTCACCGTTCTATCACTACTGTGGAAACGTCGGAAATAACGTGTACCATACATTCTTCACCTGCGAACACTTCTTGATTTCGCGCAGAATGTTGGAAGAAAGTTACGGAGACAACACTCCGAACAACATAATTGGGGTAATGCTCTCCAGTGCAGAAAAGTGGGAGGCAGTTGCGAGATACGTGAAATTCGTTCTCCGCTGCAAACGAGAGGACGGTTATTTACTGAGGACACCCGAATGAAATGCCCCTACAAAAGATCAGCCCCAAGGTTTTAGCAGCGAGCTCCTGCATCTGAAGACATGCAGAATTGCGGTGCCAGATGTGGGATTCTTGCGCGGGCGGTGGAAGTTTGGGTTTTAGTGGGTAGGCCAACACGGTTCGGTGGGAGTGCCATAGTCGGGGAAGGTAGTATAGTGACTAGCGCCCCCGGCAGTGCATAAAACTAGCAAGGTTTGGTAGCTGCCGAGGCCTAGTCTTCAGTCTACTTTTGTGTGCGGTGGGCGGACAGACCTAGTTTCTGCTCCGCGCTGCGGATAGGCTGTTGATCATAAGGCCGGGCTTTCGATCCATGTTCCCGATGATTTTACTTTGTATGCGTGGCAGGCGGAAAGCTCTAGTTTCCGCTCCGCACTGCGGACAAGCTGTTGATGATGGTCGGAAAGGCCGAGTTTCCGATCCATGCTCGTCTTACGCGGTCGCGAAAATATACGAAGCCGATTACAATTGTACTAAGCAGTCACTGATATTGTGTAATTTATCGTTCCCGGTTAAAGATATTGATTTATTTAGTTACAAAAAAGAAATTCAGTTATGTCTAAGCAATCATAATGTTTGTTACAATCTTGGCATATCCATCGTAAAGCATCATGCATTTCAAAGTTTGAATTACAAATGCTCAACACAACCGTGGCGCAGTCGACTATTGGCTATCCCGTTCAAGATCTTAATTATGAACAGTACCCCGAGCACCTCTCTACGGCTGTGTAGCTTTGGCAAATTTATGAGCTTTAAGCGGCCTTTGTACGGTGGAAGATTTAATGTCGAATACCAAGGCAAATTATTTAATGCGAATAATAAGGATTGTTTCTATACCGACTCGAGTCTGTCAGAATGCGTTTGATATCTAGGGTTCCATACGACGGACCCGTATTCTAAGATCGGCCTGACTAGGGAGGTGAAGCCAGTTTTAGTGACATAAGGATCTCTGAATTCTTTAGCCCAACGTTTGATGAAAGCCAAGACGCCCTTGGCTCTATTAACACAAGGGTTTACATGGGACTTGACTTCAAGCTTAGGGTTTATGGTTACGCCTAGATCGATGAAATTAGTTACCTGATCAACACTATGTTCACAAATGCGGTAGCTATATGAGTAAAAGGGTCTTCTAGAGAAACACATAAATTTACACTTTTTCAAGTTAAGTGACATAGAATTTACTTCGCACCATTTAAACACATTACTAAGATCTGCCTGTAATTGTTCCCTGTCTCCTGGAGCACCAATGAACTGAAAAAACTTAACGTCGTCTGCGCACATTATGCAATTCGAATACTTCAAAATATTTGGAAGATCGTCGATGAATAAAATAAACGGAAGGGGGGCAAGGTAGCTACCTTGAGGTACACCTGACTTCACTTGAATTACACGAGATGAACATTTTTTAAATGTGTATATGTGTATTTATATGTATATATGTATATTTGTATGTACCATGTGCATTAAACAGGGTGTGATTGACAACTTGGGTAGGCTCTCTTTTCATTATCTATCTAATCTATTATGCAAAAAAAATATCCGACTCGAAATTCATAAGAATTTTCAATTTGACTTAATAAGATGATTCTTCTGAGAGCAATGTCAAATTCAATCCCACGTTGTTAAATACACCCCCGTATTCTAGAACCCGAATTTTCGTAATTCGTAATTCGTAATTCGTAGCTACGCTACGCGCATCTATGTCGCTTCTGGTTGAATTGTGGAACCACAAGCCAGAACTCCTATGCCTGAAGCTATGGTTCTCAATCCAATTAATTCAATAACAGCTTTTTCGAAGCCATTGAAAACATGCGCTTTGTTAGGTCCACCACCTGTTGCGTTTGTTTCAGCCTTTGACCGCGCTTAGGGATTTTAACCCTTACTAAGTAGAATTCTCCTTTCTGTGTTGCGGGGAAGAAGGGCTTCTGCATGTCAAAGGTATACAACATTTTTTGTGCATAGCACTCCGGCTACGCCGTCCACAGTATTTTTGCGCAGGGCCCACGTCGAAATTTGCAAAAAAGTGCATAGTACAAACCGAGTTTATTACTAAGCTAGCGGTAGGAAATTTTAAACATTTACATATCTTAAATAAAATGTGAATCCTTTAATTATACGTGTATGTTAAAGTTTTTGGATTCGGGTTATGCGTTTGGACACAACTACTGAAAATTATTGTACAAATAACTAAACCGGACAGTAAGGGCAACAAAGATTATTTTTTGCTCGTTTATATAAAGCAGTGGATAAAAATATACGTATGTGCGAAAGGCAAATTTATCTGTTTAAATGTACACCAACAATATTCTTGCAAACACACATCGTTTTACATCGTTTATTTTGCCTCCGACATAGAATTGTTTTCGTACAAAATTACGCAAAAAACGTTCGTTTTTAAGCATGCCATTGTTACGATTTTCGAAAGTTCGAAAATACGATTTGGATTGCGGCATACTATTTCTACGACTCGTAGGAAAATCCGAATACGAAAGAATTGCAGAATAGGGGTGACATTTTGTACCTAACTTCTTATTCTTTGTATATTGCATACTAGGTATGTACCTATGTGTGCATACTGTATACATATATATGGTTGTGTGTCTATATGTAAATTTAGTTTTTTTTTTACAAATTTAGATTTTACTTCTATCAAATTCAACTTGTATATTGAGTTGGTTAAATTCGGTATTCTCATTTCGTGATTAATATAAATTCTATTAAGAAAATTTCTCTACTCCTTATATAACTTTAGTTTTTTTCTCCAATTTTACGTTTTAATTTATTTTTTTTTTGTCTACATTTAATAATTTTTTATTTAATTATCATTATATATATTTTTTTCTAAGTCCTTTTAATATATTTTTTTCTCTAATTTAGCTTATATATAAATGTAAGTGTATATATATAAATGCCGGCCCGAAGGACTCACTCCTTGTTGCAGCAGGTCTTGGTGGGGCCTGCTGTTGTTGTTGTAGCCGGTTTGTTGTTGTTGCCATGTAGTTGGTGGTTGTTATCGTTGCTGATGTGGTCGATGGTTTGACCGGGTGCTTACCCCGAATGTTGATTTTATTGTTGGTGTTGGCGCTGCTCCTTGGGCGGTCGCTGTGTTCACCCGGGTTCTTACCCCGGTTGCTGGTTGTCGCTTTTGTGGTTGCTGGTGCCGCTCCTTAGGCGGTTGCTGAGGTGCCGCTTAGGTGGTACGCTGAGTTGCCGCTCTTTGGGGAGTTTGCAGTGGGTTCCGCTCCTTAGGCGGTCCCTGGTGACCCGGGTGCTTACCGGTTGCTGTCGTTGTTGTTGGTGCCGCTCCTTGGGCGGTCGTTGTGGTGCCGCCTTTTGCGTGGTCGCTGGCGCTCTGGCTCGCTGGGTTGCCGCTCTTTGGGTTGTTGCTAG
>NW_023462137.1:0-20923 GCF_013731165.1 Rhagoletis pomonella | reverse complement strand
ATATCTAGCAATTGTAAGTGGTAGTGGCTTGATTGTCCTCACAATTGGTTTGTTATTTTTTTTCCTACTGGCATGCAGGTTTTTGTTGCGTGGCCGTCTTTCTCGTGTAACGGTGAAAGGACTTACGTGTTATTTGGTAGTTGAATGATGTTGTTAACTTAATTCACTCATTAAATTGTGAAATGTGGAGAGAAGAACTTTTCTCGAGTCAAGTGAATTAAGTTTAAGTGGAAAATTTTTAAGTTTAATTTGCCTCTTTGCTGGTTGGCGTGCCCACCCGTGTTAATTTTAAAGATCCATTTAGCGAATGGCACAACAGGTTGGTTGCTCGCTCAAAGTGGGTTGTCTGAATTTATTAGTGCTCATATTTTTTCGTCCTCTTACAAACCTCGGTTCATTTGAGGAAATTTGCCCTGGACTTTTCGTTGTGTGATTCCATTTACTCTGAGTCTAAAGTATTTTTGGAAGGCAATTCAAAGTTTTTATTTTTTGTTAAACCTAGTTGTCTTCTTTTTGCTTTTGTCTTCATATCTTCAGCAATTACAGTCGAATCTTGAGAATCAATGTCTTTGTGTCAGGAGAAAATTTTTGTGTCAGAAAGTTCATTGACCTTAAGTATCTCGCTCTAGTACTTAGCCACCAGACATCAGTTCCTCTAATGTACCACGCTAATGTCAGTAAATTAAAGATCGTCAAAAATCATTAGGCATTTGCCAAAAAAGTATGCCGAGTATTTCAGTAGAACTAACTTAAACAAATTTATTTAGTTTTACTTTTATTTTTTTAATTCATGTTGTAGAAGTTGAGATAATCTGGTGAGTCACGCGCTATTGGAGGTCAATAAACTTTGGAAAAGGGACGGTAATCATTATGAGTAAAATAATTTAAAACAGCATTTAATCATTATTTTATGATTTTTATTTATTTTTTCGCTTAAAAATAATAATTATTATTCAGTTTTACTTTTTCGCCCAACGGAGACAATTATTATTTGATTTTTATTTTTTCGATCACAAATAATGATTATTTTATGATTTTTATTTTTCCCCTCAGAAATAAAAATTATTATTGAGTTTAATTTTTCCACTTAAAAATAATGATTATTTATAAAATTGAAAAGGCCCTACAGACGCAATCTTCTGAAATTTTGCCCTGAAAATTTTGGGACTTAATCTTTTTATTAGCTTTTGAGTATTTTCAATGATCGTTATTCTTAAGTGAAAAAATAAATCTCAATAATAATTATTAACTTTGAGCGAAAAAATAAAAATCATCAAATAATCATTATTTTTGATCGAAAAAATAAAAATTAAGTAATAATAATTTGCTTTGAGCGAAAAAATTAAACTCAAATATTAATTATTACTTTGAATCTTTATTGATTAAATTCGAAAAATAAAAATTATTGTAAATTATAGTAGAACGTACGAACACAAACAAATACGTGAGTATAATTAAAATTGTTTTTCGACGATTACAACTTGTTGATTCTTTTGGTTAAAATTTAAAAAAAATAATGATTATTTTCCGTCCCTGCTTTGGAATAAAAAAAGTTATAATACCCTTGTCCACAAGTGCGCTCGGGTATAAAAATACTCCTGGTGGCAGAGGCCAAGTCGTTTCATTTGACACCTCAGTTCTCGTATTCTAACGAACAGCCCATATCTTACAATTTTTCGCACTGATGGCAACCCTGTTCGAAAAAATAAAACCTAATTGCACTTGCATATCTGAAGGACAGGAACTTTGATTTGAGACCTAATTTTTTTAATTCAATGAACTGTGCAAATCTAATGAATTACCAAAAATTCCTTCACGTATTATATGTACGGTGACCATCCGTTCTGTTTTTTGCAGGACCGTACTGTTTTTCAAAGGTCGGTCCTGCGTAGTTTTTCAAACCTGAAAAACCTGAAAATGTACTGATGTTTTCCAAGTGTCCTGCATTTGTCCCGCATTTTATTCGTTATTTTAAAATTATCGCACAATGGATGGATTTTTTCAAAAAAGTGTTTTTTGGTACTTTTCGTAGCTTTTCTTCAATATCTCATGAAAAAATCTCCCAATCAACGTTATTAATTTACAGCTCGAAGGGTATTGATGTGCCTCTTACCAAAATATATAACTTGTGGCGACTTCAATGAAAATTATTAGTGCTACAGGCGACCATTTGCATTTTATCGTCAAAGTCGAAAAAAGTGAGATTTTCAATCAAATACGCAGTTTCATTTGATTAATTTTTTTCATTATTTTAAACATTCGATAAACAAGATATATCACGACAGTAAATTTTGAGCCAAAGATAATGAAAATGGGATTAGAAATGTATATGATATGGAGCGCAATCTGCACAAATTATATATTTTTGTAAAGGGCACTTTGTAACTCGTCGTTTACGTCGATTCATGACGTAGATTTATAACAAATAGCTGCGAAAAGTACCAAAACCAAAAAAAGGGCATTGTTTCCGTTTTGAACGACTCAAAATTTGCCTATAAAATTATCTTTTAAAGATTTTCACTTTTCGTGTAAGTTATTGTGATTATAATATATTTTACTATATTTTTATAAATATTCATCTAAAAGAAGATTAATATCGATGAAGAAAACGTGAAAAGTTTAAACTGTATTAAGAAATTAGAATCATAAATACTCTTTTGATATTTTTATACTACGTAAATATATGTAGGCATATTTTTGAAAAATTGTCCTTCATTTTGAAATCATATTTATGGTCACCGTAATTATATGTTAGGTGTAATTTTCAAATAGTTGGCAGCTCCATTAAAAAAAAAAAAATTATAGCTTATTGCACATTCGAAGGTCATGTCCTTTCATTTCGTACTTCATTTTTTAGTCCAACGAACGGTGAAGATCTTCTAAATTTTAAAAAGGTGGCAACCCTACTCAACAAATAGTACATTATTGAATGCGAATGGGTATTGTTATCGGAAGTCTCCTGAAGAA
Source organism: Rhagoletis pomonella (assembly GCF_013731165.1). Classification (NCBI taxonomy): domain Eukaryota; kingdom Metazoa; phylum Arthropoda; class Insecta; order Diptera; family Tephritidae; genus Rhagoletis; species Rhagoletis pomonella. The sequence goes on along the minus strand of NW_023462137.1, from coordinate 17,956 downwards.
AACCAGAGTTTTCCGATCGAAAAATATTGATTTTCAAGAGTTCTATAATTTCTACGAAAAAATATTTTTTTCCCCATATAAAAAACATGGAAAACTTTGAGCGCTTTGAGCGACCTATAAATATTTTTTGATTAAAAATTAATATAGGGTATATTTTTCAGTATAGAACGATCCTAGGGGTGAAAGCATTATAATGCCGACTTTACTTTTTTTGGACCACCCTAATGTAGATACATAGGTTTCATTTAATATTGTTGAGGTTAATTTCACTTTAATTTATTTTATTTGTTTAATACATTTTTTTATATTTTTTTCAAAAATATATTTTCATCTTGCCTTTCCTTTGATAGCACACATAACCTTCAATTACTTAGTTGCAGCCCCTAATGTCAGTAATTTAGTTTTCTTTCCCTATTAGTCTGGGTTTCAGCGGACGCGTGCGTAACCATCAATAATAGTTTATTAAATCATCAACCAGGCAAAAAATTTTATCTCCATACAAATTTTACAGCTAATTTAGTTCAGTATTGCTGCAGCTATAAAACTAAATTCATATGTATGTATGTATATATATTTGTATATTTAGTTACGAAATTAGAGAGAAAGTGAATTGCGACAACAAATCTCTTTCCGAAAACAATTTCACCATTAACGAGCTGCACCCACACATTTTCCCTTTTGGAGATTTTCTTCGTTGCCAAATGTTAAAATAATTTCTCACACTTCTCATAAAAGAAAAAGAGATAGCCGTTCGCGAAGGCCACTTTTTCCTTTAATGCTTACTATCTGTTTGCATAATGCTAATTTTGTGAGGAAAATAATCCATGCATTAACCAAGACCTCTCCTCTTTGACATTTTTGTTTGCACTATAAAAATAAAACGATAAATATATATGTAGATAATCCCAGGCTTTTAAATAAGTACTGTAACTAAATATTCTTTTGTCTTTGTGGTATTTGGCCTGCGGTGTAGCGCGCTCTAAATGTAAAAGCACTCCTAGTTAACTGTAGTATAATATGGCATTACAAATCGCAGAGCTAGTGACACACTTGGCGTTGACACACATAAATATGTAGGTATGTATATAAATACATACATATGTACGAGCCCACTGACCACAATTGGTATCTCAAAGTAACTATTTATAAGTAAGTCTAGCGCAATGTGGTTTTGTGTCTGCGGCAATCTACTAAATATAAACTCATAGCTGACACTCTTTCAGATTATTATCTTAGTTGCCGATTAGTACCGCTTTCCATTAGATTTTACATTGTGATGATGATCTTTGTTATAGGAAAACAAAAGATACAAAAAAAAAAAATGTTAAACGCAAATTAGTCAATTAAGAAGAACATACAAGTAGTAGAGTAATTTAAACAAAGCTTTGTGAGCGCATATCAACAAACGTATAAATTAGTTGTAGTTTGTAATACAATCGAAGCGCAAGCAACAAATCCGAAATATTGTCCAATTTACATATTTGATGGCCGAAGGCGGAGGTGCCATAGCTGGTTGCAGATCTATGAAATCCTGATCTGGACTAGCTCTATTCGTATAACAGCATGCTAAAAAATTTAAATATGCGCGCAAAACTAGAGCACAAATACATACATATATTAAATTTGGGAGTTTAGTTTTTTCACAGAATTTCTGATTTTTTTAGGACCTTAAACCTTCAACAAGAATAGTGGTTCAAAAGATAATCGTATCAATCTAAAATTGTACAAGAATGAAAATTTGGGTATTAGTAATGCACATAACCGAGGAACCGGAACTGGAGAATCGATCCCTGTAGAGAACCGGCCGGCTCGGTTCTTACAAGAACCGAAAAACGGGTCTGACGGAACCGAAACTCGATTCCAAAAAAAAAACAGAAAAACGGTTCCGGAAGAACCGAAACTTGATTCCAAATGAACCGAAAAACGGTTCCGGAACAACCACAATTCGATCCCAAAAGAAACGAGATTCCTCGCTATTTTTGTTGGTATCGATTTGGCTTCGGTTCAAGGCACTATATCATACAGCCGCCGTATACCAGATCTGGCCGACTTACATTATCTTCGTTGTTTTGGATGTTATCGACTTGAAATTCGGTTTGTTTACGTAACATGGAGTTCTCAGTTGGCCTACAAACTTTTTTTCTTAAATTTAATGTTATGCAATTCCCGTCCTCATCTTTGAAGCTTTCAAATTGCAGATCAGCGAGCAAATCGAAAAAATCATATTAAACAAAAAATATATATATATATTTATTTAATGAAATACTAACGTGGAAAACGCGTAATTAAATTTAATTTCATGTATTAAATTTTCAGCAAATTTTTATAACACAAATATTAACTAAGAAATAAATGTTATATATTTATTTATTTTTTTTTACTTAACTTTATACCAAAACTTTAAAACAGGAATTGAATTTTATTAAAAACTTTTTAAAATCTTGTTTAAGCTTTTTGGATAGGGCTATTTCCGTTACAACTTTTTTTTCGAACCGGAGTCTGTCCAAGTTGTCGATTCTCCTTGGAACCGGTCTCGAAAAACCGGTTCTTTAAATACTCGGAGCCGCACATCACTAATGGGTATCAAATGAAAGAGAACAGTGCATGTAGTCCTAAGAATTTTTTTTAGTTATCCTGTCGCAAAACACTTAAAAAATGTCCTTTAAAGTGATCCTCTCTGCGTTTTTATTTTTTTCACAGAACATCACAATTTTTTCATTCATTCAAAAGGGCACATTTTTGTATGCAAAATAATCTGAGTTCTCCACTAAAAAAAGCTTGGATATAAATTTGTATTCAAACCTTATTCAACTTTTAATCAAACTTTGGGAAAAATGTTGGAGAAAAATGTTGTATCAAGAATTTCTCAAAGATTGGAAAAAAGTAAGGAAAAATGTTTGCTTTGTGCATATTGGGGTCGTTCGAATGGACACTGAATGGCTCCAGCGCTGAAAGCATTCAACTTGAAACCCGCTGGGGGTAGCTGAGGCAGAGCAAAGAAAGTTTAAAATTTTTGAGTGTAATTTTTAAAGTTTGTTGAACTTTTATAATTTTTGTACGAAGTTTGAAATGTGGATTTATCTGGTGCCGGTTATAAAATGTGCCAGACTTTTACAAAAAAAAAAAAAAGAAAAAAATTATAAACATTAAGTAAACAAAAAATAAATAAACAAACCTGGTCAAAATGTCACTGAACTTAATCAGCTGGCCACAAGTGTATGTAAGTATGCATAAATACAGGAAACTTTGCGGACACAAACATGAATTATTATATACGGTTGTAACACGTTTTACAAAACGAAAAACGCAATAAATATTGTAAGTTGTATCGTTTATTTTAAGTATGCATGCTACACATATCCATATGTGCTTGTGCACATACAACCCTTTATTCGGAATTCTAATTTAATGCAATTTTCATCTCATCCATTTAGAACATATCAACAATTGTCTCCAGCAAGCCGCCTCTAATTCACAACCTTACGTGAACAGATACGAGGGCATAAGTAAAAAAGTAAAGGCGAAAATAAAAGAAAAAACGACGTGCAAGGAGAAGGTGGCAAAGAACTAGATGCCCTGAATTTAAAACAGAATTAAAAAAGCTCTCAAGAGAGGTAACAAAGACGCTCAATAACGAACGCAATTCCAAAACTCAACGACGCCTCAGGAAAATTTATACATCTGTAACTAGCGAATATTCTCTCAGGAAAGCAGCTAGCAAACTGAAGAGACCCACCCTAATAGAATCTGCACTAAGACAGGAAAACAACGAATGCGCTAAAGGTGATTTAGTAAATGGTAAAACATTTGCGAGCTATCTAAAATTGGTTTCCACATCGCATTACTTTCAACCCCCACCCGAGACAATAAATAAAGCGAACGTCACTCTGGGTTGTACTCATCAAATGGACCCATCCATAAAAAAATTTACTAAAGCAGCAGTAAAAATAGCTATTGAATAGTTAAGCCTGAAAAATGCTCCCGGCTAGGATATCATTACCGGCCAACTGCTGAAGCATTTACCCAAGGAGGGTCTCACTTTTTTGACTTACTTCCTTAATGCTGTCCTTATTACGGGTTTTTTATACCACCACAATGGAAGGTGCCACAAATAAAAATGATATCGACCAATCAGCTTACTACCCACAATCTCCAAACTACAAAAAGTTCTCCTCCTTAAAACGTTACTTCAAATCATAGAACCCAAATATCAATTTGGCATCAGGGTAAAAACATAGCAAAATTAAACAAATCCACAGGCTTTATTCTGCCCTCGACCAAAAAGAGTATTGTGCTGCTGCCTTCCAAAAAAAAAAATAAAAAAAAAATGGACACTGATTAATGGTGATATAATTTCGCTGTGTCTAAATAAATAAATGGTTGGATATTTTTCAAATGTATATTCATCCCAAGGCATATTGAACAGATAGTTCAAATTATTTTTTCTCTAAAATGTTAAATATTATTAATTTTGTTTACAAAAACTATAAGTTGTCAAAATGTATTTCCATGCGATAGAAACCAGCTTTTGGAGCATTCGCTTAACGTTGATATTTGGGCTTTGCAAATAATGGATCAATGCTTCGGAAGCTATTTTTTTTTTAATATTTTCAATCTCATTTTTTTACTTTTATATATTTCTATGGCATACCATGATATTAAAAAAAAAAAACAGAACATTTCTTGACACTTTAGAGACCAGTAGCAACAAATAAAACCCTTTCCGCTAATGCTACTGCGTGTTTCTTAAGCCTTGGTTCATTTTATTTATAAACATGAATGCTCCAAACTTTGTTGTTGTTGATTTTTGGCAATTTTTTTCACGCAGGTTCTTCCATACAAAGTATGTTCGACAATTAATTAAAAAAAAAAATTGCCAAAAATCAAAAATTTTTCTAAAAAATCTCAATAATTGAATTAATATTTTTTTTTGGTGTAGAATGACCTATATTTTTATAAAAAAATTATCGAAAATAACTAATAAAAAACTTTGCTTAAATTGCAAAAAATTCACTGTGGCAATACTTTTGTACTTCAAACTTGCACTTTATTTTGATAAAATTCAATTAAGTACACAAAAATATGTAAACAAATTTTCATGAAAGTTTGTAGAATTTCCTTAAATTTTCCAAAAAGTTTGCAACACTGTCTTTTGTGGAGTTTGTTATAGAATTTGTGGGGTCCTTATAAAAAGTGTGCAAAAATGTATTTAAAGCAATTAAACAGCGTTTTTTTTTGTGGCCCCTATTGCATGTAGAGATAATCAGCCTTATCATGAGTTTCATTTTCCCCGAACCGCTTCACTTTTCACTTTTGGTTTCCATGGTATTACTATGGGCGGATGACAAATTTTCGGGTGATTTTTTTTCGGGCGAAACTATGTATAAGCCAGAATATGTATATTCAAGGTAATACCTGCCAATATGGCATTTCTTTATGGTTCTGAGATGAAAAGTCAGTTGAGAAAGGTCAAAGTACTTATGCTCCAGTACAAAACAAAGAGCTTTAATACTACTGCATATAAAAGAATTTCTATCAACTCGCTTTGTAGCTATATAGTAATTTATTTATACAAACAAAGTCAACATTTATACGATCTTAAAACACGAGTATTTTGTATGTGCCACAAACTCTAATGAATAGGAAATTAACTACCGCTAGCCATTGAGTGCACACAAACAGGTCTTTTGTTATTTTAATTAAGAATTATTTATTCTTTAATCGCCGGCAACTAGCAATGGCCTATTTTTATTGTTATAACATTTTTACTATTCTTATTCTTATTTATGAATCTCTACTTTTATCTCTTTTCAGGTAAGTCAAATCAAGACATTTCTATGTCGGCAATAAAACGTAAATACTATTTACTGTCGATTGCCGATTGGCGATGGCCTGCCTGCCAGGCCAAATGTGGCAAAGTAAAATGACTGTTGCCACCAACTAAAATTGTACCACTTGAATGTGAACTGGTGTAGGTATGTAGCATGTATGTATTGGTAAAATTACTCAGATATGCATGTGTATGTAAGGAAGTTGATTTAGCCAATGGACAGAAGATTGGGAATTGCAGTTGAGTGAGTGTAACTTGTTAGAGACAATGCTCCGAATGGCATTGGCAGTTGCAATGGCAGCAAGTGTAGGAGAACGTAAAGCATGCCACCATTACATACATTGACATTTTTATTAATAGTAGCTGCTGCTTGCTGTCTGAGGGTGTGTAAGGAGATGCGACGGGAGGCATTTCAGTGCCACTTAATGTTATTCCATTACAATTGTGCCGAGAATTTTCTATCGAATGGTTCGAACAATTGCACTTCAATGACGATGATAATGATGACGACGACGACGACCACGGCTAACAATAAGACATAGAGACGCGTATTGGCACTAATATCCATTGAAGTGTACGACAAGGAGATATCCAAAGCAAACCAAAAAAAAAACGAAATATGCAAGAGATGAAACAAAGAGATATAGACGCTGCCGAACGCCTCTCCACCACCACCACAATTTTGTGTTTTTTTTATGATATTTGTAGAGTGTTGCGAGCAGTAAAATATACGCTGAATATAATTTATGTGGCAGCGAACACTAAGCCGCCGCCACCACCACCACCACCAGCACCACAAATGCCGTTGGCATTGACCATGGCGAATGAATTAAATTTATAGGTCAGTAGTAACAAATTGCAAACTACACTTTGATTTGTATGTACATATGTGTGCATACATGAAATGGTAAAACACAAAAATAGAAAAAAATAAATTCAAGTTATAGTTGAACGCAGCGCCTAAAAGAAAAGTAAAAAAGTACTCAGATCACATTGTACATAGTCGTGCCCACTTAATGTGGCATTCTTGGTTGAAAACGCATAATCAGATGCGTGGTTGGTTGTGAAAATTACTATGGATGGATATGGATGCCAAATAGTATTCATTGGCTGCTAATTCCATCAATTGAATACAGGCAAGAATTGACTATTTCATTAACATTTAAGAGTACAAAGGACAAAGCCAAAGGTAAAAATAAAAATAAAAACAAAAACAAAGACGCGTAGAGATAAAGGCAAAAATTAAGATCAAGGAAAATTTAAACACTTCTATACGCTCAAAGATGAAGGGGGAAATGTAGATAAAGAAAATGATAAATGATAAATGAAATGATAAAGGGAAATATAAAGAAAAAGGTGAGACTGAGGATACCGATAACGGTAAAGATGAAGATAGAGGAAGAAAGATTAAAATAAAGGTAATTATAGAGAAACGGATATAGATAGAAACACGGAGACTCAATACTATGCATTTCGGAATTTTAGAGATTTTCGGGATTCTGGAACTTATCGATATAATAATCGATATTTTTATCGATTTTGTTCTCGATATTATTATCGATTTTCTTATTGATATCTCCACCGATTTTTTATCAATATTTTTATCGATTTTGTTATCGATATCTCTACCGATTTTTTTATCAATATTTTTATCGATTTTGTTATCGATATTTTTATCGATTGTTATTGATATTTTTATCGATTTTTTATCGATTTTTCCATCGATATTTTAATAGATTTTGCTATCGATATTTTTATCGAATTTGTTATCGAATTTGTTATCGATTTTGTTATCGGTATTTTTATCGATTTTGTTAACGACATTTTTGGCGATATTGTTATCGCTTTTGTTATCCATTTTGTTATCGATATTTTTTATCGATTTTATTATCGATATTTTTGATCGACTTGGGTATCGATGCTTTTTTCGATTTGGTAATTTTAATAGATTTTGCTACCGATATTTTTATTTATTTTCTTATAGATTTTTTTTATCGATATTTTTATCGATTTTGATTTAAAAATTTTGATCGATTTGGTTATTGATTTTGGTATCTACATTTTATTTTCGAATTTGTTATCGATAACTTTATCTGTTTTTATGGATATTTTGATCGATAGTAAGATTTTGTTATCGATACACATGACCAGGGAACGGATTTTATGGAAATTGCCTTTTTTTCTGCTGAAGAGATAGGCTATATTCGATTAAGAATGTCCACGATTTAGCTTTCCCTGATTCCATATATACACATTTGATGTTGCCTTTTTTTGCCTTTTTTAAGATACTTACCTTTTTTTGCCTTTTTTAAGATATTTGCCTTTTTTTGCGTTTTCTACCTTTAAAAAAGTGATCATAGCATTTAAAATTTTTTTTAAGATTAAAAAATATACACATTGCCCATGCGGCTTATAGAGGCGCAGGGACCTCTTGCCAAATTGGTGTTGGAAAAATTCAAAGCCGTTTTCTCAGCTAGCGAAGGCTTGGAGACAATAAGGGGTGTGGATAAAATTGTAAAGGGCGAGGAAAACGCCCTTATTCCTGATAATATGAACGTTTCAAACGTTCCATATTTAAATTGGGCGCCGCTTTTATCAACTTACGTCGAGCACACATTTAGTACATTCAAGGCTTTTCTTCGCGAAAATCGAATGAAAATGCTGCCAGAAAACTTCAAAATGCACCTTGTGCTTCAATGTTACTACAACTATACAGATTAAAGTTTTATGAGTTAAAAACTAGAAAGGATGAAATAGTCAAAGATTCTAAGTACCAATTTTTCATATAATGAAACTAGTTCATAGATTTTCTCTTTTTACTTGTAGTATAAACATTTTTAAAATAAATGTATTTTTTGATTGTTCTTCGTATTTTCTGTCTTTTTTTAGTGCCTTTTTCTGCCTTTTTCGCTATTTTGTTTTGCCTTTTTTGCCACACCTAGTGCCTTTTCCTGCTTTTTTCACTATTTTATTTTGCCTTTTCCAGCCTATTTCGTTATTTTATTTTGCTTTTTTTATAGGTTTTTAGGTCCTAAAAATCCGTTCCCTGCACATGACGAATATATAACAGAACAGCACATGATATGACATCATTTGGCATGACATGACATCCTATCACGTCACTTCACATTATATCACATGGCATCTTATCACGTCATCGCACCTCACATCACCTAAGAGAATATCGTCATTTAAAGTACAAAACCGCGTATCAAGATAATGCAAAACCGCGTACGTGAGGTTGCATAAAATATTTTCTAGAGAGTAAAAACACTATTATAGTATTTTTTTTTTTATAAAGCAATCGCATTTCTGGCTATATATTTCGGGACGAATGGATAAGGATTGTGCCAAGAGCTTGTGTGAGCAAATCCAATTTTTGGTAGCAAATGTCAGTTACGCGGTTTTACAGAATGACGATTCGCGGTTGTGTACTTTAAACGACGATATGTAGATGAATATGAAATGATAAAAACAAACATGTTAGCTAGATATGTAACGTAAGTTTCACTCCTCCAGTGTGGCCCAGGCGCACTTACTTTTTTTAATATTTATTATCAAGGAGAGTTGCCACATAAAAAAAAAATAAATTCCTTCGTTTTGAAGATATTTGTAAAGAGAGTGCTGCCACCTGTTTAAAAACTTAAATTCAATTGAAGGATGCAATACATTAAATGAAAAACAGTTGCCAATATAGTAGTCAAACAAAAGAGTCTTAACAAAGTTTTATTTTAAATGTATTTTTGAAGGCAGTTGCCACAAGTTTTAAGAGTCAAATGCAATTCAGTTAAAAAATTTGCTGAAATATTACAAAATGGGGTTTTAAGGGAAAGAGAGTTAAGGAAATTTTATTTCAAATATATTTTTGAAGACTTTCGCGTACTTAAAAATTAAATTAATTCGACTAATATATTGTGAAATGTTAAAATACAGATGACAAACGAAAAAACGTTTAAGATGAGTAATTTAAATTTGAAATTATTGTTAAAAATTGTTTCCACCTGCTTAAAATGTCAAATTCAGTTGAATTGTTAAGTAAAATTTTAGAAAATAACGTGGGTTCCCACCTGTTAAAAAAATCGTATTCAAATTTAGTTAGCAATTTTGATTAAAAATATAAAAATATGGGTGCGAAGCGAAAAAGGTTTAGTAAATCTGTTTTCAAACATATTTCAGATGAGAATAACTACATGTTCAGAAATTCTAATTGAATTTAGTTAATGATTGAAATAAAAATATTGCCATTAGGGTGCCAAGCGAAAGTGGATTAAGAAGCCTTATTCGAAAATATTTTTGACTGAAGTTGCCAGCTGTTTTAAAAACCAAGTTCAATTTTAATGATATTCAGTTAAACATTACATTAAAGATAGCTGTAGTATTCACAACAAATTATTTTAAATTCATTTTATATGAAAATTGCCATTTTTCCAAACTTATTTTTTTCTGACTGAAATATAACAGTATGCTATTAAAATTAACCCAAATGTGATTAAGAGGTAGCCAAAATTAAAAGGGGAAAGAAATATCTACCTTTTTCATGGTACCTTGAATCCGATAATCACTTTAATTGTAGGTGACTCATTAAAAATGTCAACAGCTCAAATATTTCATTCAGATAAAAGATAAATTAATCTGCTAAGTTGCGCAAATACATATATTACCTACATAATAACTCCACAAAAAAATTTAGTCGGTTGCAAAGCCCGTATGTATAGTCAGATTTAGTTAATATTTAAAAAACTTGTTTTAAAATATTTTTTTTTGCTATTATCTTATTTTATTAAACTTTGATTCAAATATTTTAAGTTTATATTTTTCCATCATCAAACAGTATTTGCTTAAAAGAGTTTTTCAAACTTATTTTTCATTTTATTTCTTTTTGTTGAAATGCTGAATTTTTAGAGTTATGTAATTTACGCATAATACATAGGTGACTAGATTTACATAGCAGCCATAAAAATTACCATATCTTATGATTCGCTTGGGCAAGAGCCACTTTTTCCTGAGGAATGCTGGCAAAATACGCATACAATGTGTAAAAACTGTTATCTTAATTCATTTTCATCTGATGTATGAAAGTAGTTAGCTGTACACACAATTTATGTACATTAGGGTGTATCACCAAAAGTGAGTTGCGGTCTTTCAACCAAATATTTCATAAAAATTTTAAGATGTACGTGAGCTAGACCGATTTAAAAATATCTCCAAAAATCTCGTTATTTTTATTCCGTTGAAAAAATGTTTGAACCTTTAAACTCTGTTACGAAAATACGAAGATTATTACTTTTAGATCATTGCAAAATCGTATTTTTTATTCTTATTTTTTTCGGTAAAGTTTAATCTTTATTTTTTATTTTTTATTTTGATTTTATATTTTAATAATTTGTAGCCGCTATACTGCAAAAAGTTTTTTTTATGAGCGATTTAAATTTCATAAATATAGAAAGATCATAACCGTTATGGACCCTAGAATTTTTATATATATTTTTTTTTAAACTTATTTTACATATTTATAATAAAACGATTTTTGGAGGTATTTTTAGAAGGTCCACCTCACGTAAATATTAATACTTTTCTAAATATTTTGTCAGAAGTCTTAAAATATAATAATTTTTAAATTTACGATGGGGAAAAAACAGCAACGAGATTTTTTTATAGAGAGTGTTGCACCCTAGTGTACATACCTACTGTGTTAGTTAGCAACAAGTACTTTGTCCTCAACGCTTGCATTACTGTTGTTTATTGATGTGCTATAGCAATAGCCGTTACTTTACCAGCGTAAACTGTGCTTTTATTACTACGTTTATGTATATCTCTTGCTATAATTGTTGCTGTTCTTGTTGCAGTATGTACAGAGTATTTTATGACAATCGATTTACTTGGAAAGCACCAGCATTAAACGTAGATATCTATAGTCGTATATTCAAAAGTACACGTACCTATGTTCATCTATAAACATGTACAGTGACTCAAACAAATGACCACGTTATGTTCGTTATGTTCAAATATTCGTAATGTTTTTCGAGCTAAATTTTTTTGTTATTTTTATATAAAAATATCGTCCAAGCTTTAACCAAAACTTTATACAAAATTTAGGAAAATTCAACAAATTTTCATCAAAATTTTATTCTGAATTTTAAGAAAATTTTTAGGTATGCAGTTTTATAGCCCATACAATTTTAGTCTAATGAAGTGCAAGTTTCAAACGGCTAAAAAACCGCGTTGATGTTTGAGATTTTTTTTTTGTTTTTGGTGACGGATTTTTATAAGTATGAACTTCTTAGGAAATAAAACGCGGGAGACCATCAACAACAGAGTTTCAAAATTTCAACGCAAGTTTTTGTGAATTGCGCTTGTTATATTAAAAAACCCGAAAACGTAATCTCCAAAAAAATTCTCAAAAATCAACCCGATTTTTTAGCAGTTTGAAACTTGCACTTCATTAGACTAAAATTGTATGGGCTATAAAACTGCATACCCATTTTTAATTTTTTTTTTAATTTAGAATAAAAAGTTTAAATTTTGATGAAAATATGTTGACTTTTCCTTAATTTTGTATAAATTATGAAACTATCATTCACACGGTTTTTTAGTGAAAGCTTAGACGGTATTTTTATTTAAAAATAAAAAAAAACATTAGCTTGAAAAATATTTCGAATATTTAAAAAAAAACAACACGTGGTCATTTGTTTGAGTCACTGTACATATGTATACATACATAAATTTATGTTTATACATATGTAGGTATCTCTTCATAACATTTGCTCTGCTACGCCTTTGGCTCCTTGCCTCCATTTTATGTTTAGCCAACATTTGAAAGGCCATCGGGTTCAGTGCAGCAATCACAATCATTTCATACCAATTGCAATAAAAACAATCATGAAAATACAGCAATAATAGAAAAATGCAGTTGTAGCGATAGCTGTGGCGCAGCAAATGGTTGTTGCTGCTACTGCTGTTTCTGTTTCTGTTTCTGTATCTGTATCTATGTATTCCTGTTGCTGGTGGTGCTGCTGCTGCCACTTGTAAAACGGTTTAGTTCGATGCAACAAGTGGCATTCACCAAAACAATGGCTTGCATGCTATTTATACACGACTATCGGATTTTTGTTGTTCTTGCGCTTGTGGTTGTTGCTACTGCTGCTACTGATATTTTTGTTGTATTGCTGTTCAAACAATCGTTGTCCGCTGTCCGCTGTTCTTACTGTTATTACTTGTGCTTTTGTTGCGAAGGTTTGCCATTTACTGTTTATATGCACTCACTGTTGCACTGTTGATCTCATAATTTAAGCGACACTTACGTACTCACATACAGTACATACGAGACATTCTATTTCAGCGAAAGCTACCGATTTCAAATCGCAATCCTTTGAGGGAAATCATCGCCGTGGACTAGTTTTACTTTTCGCCCTTTTTACTATTTAAAGATTCTGGTTCCTAGATTACAAAAAAAACGATGAAAAACCGTCCGACCTGAAAAAGTCATTTTATATGCCGTTCGAGCATTCAAAGAATGGATTATGCGCAAAGCTTGCGACCCAACCTCTAACACGAAACCAACATACATTGCTTAAAGAAATTATATCAATCAGACTAATGGACATGCACATTTATTCGCTTTAAGTTTCAATATCACATTGCCTTTAGCTAGCCCGAAGAGAGGCGGTTCTTCTACCTTTGACCTACACTGGCGGTCAAAACTGGATAAATGGTGTTTTGTTTTTAATATGTACAATGTTTTCCAAGCTACATTTATTGTTATTTCCTTATAAAAATATGGTTCATTCTTTAACCAAAACCAGAATCTAGAAGAATTCAACAAATTTTCATAAAAATTTGAACTTTTTAATAAGGATTTTTATAAACTTTTACAGTGTGCAGTAACAAGGCTTGTATATAATATATATTTTTTTGATGACGGATTTGCGTGTTACAAGTTACCAGCTTTGTGCAATATTGAAAAAATTCAACAAACTTTCGTACAAATTTCGAGCCTTTTTTAAAATTCTAAAAAATCGGCCGTAATTTTTAGCCATTTGAAATTTGTACTTTATTCTACTAGAATTCAATGGGCTACAAAGCATACTCAGAATCTAATTAAAAACTCGAAATTTTTACGAAAATTTGTTGCATTTTGTTTTTTTAACTGCATAAACTTTTAAGGCAGTGTCACTCGATGGGTACATTTGTACAGATTTGTGCATTTTTATATTGCGCTATTGGTACAAAATAAAAAAATTGCGAACATTTTTTTTGTAGTCAATCTTTTATTGAAAAATTTCAACAAATTATTTTTCGTGATTGGTATAAAGAAAAATATTTGAGTTTTCACACAATTGGGTAACGATTTGCACCAAATTTCGGCAAATACCCAATCGTGTGACACTGCCTTTAAACTTGTATTTATACGGATGTTGTTAAAGAATGAACTATAAGAAACTAACCAAATTTAATAACAACAAAAAAAAAATATTTTAAAACTTGTCACAATTTGGTGCGGCTGCAATTTTTTCGACTACTGTACATAAGTTGACTATGATTACTCGGCCGTGCTATCATAGCAGCACAATGCTACTAATATTTGACTTACAAACAGTGTGCAAACCTACCATTTTTGGCTCACAAGAACAAATAGGTATTGGAAATGATCTTTGAATTATTTATTTATTTTCTTTTTTTAAACGAATAAAGCTAGATGAACGAAATTCAATTAAATTTGTCGTTGGCATATAATATTTGCAAATATAAATATAAAAATTGTCAAGGACTTTCGAGGATAAAATTTTAAAAGGACTTTTTAAATACATATTCATTAGTCCTTATGCGCAAAAACTTTACTCCTTTTTAATGCTACAGAATTTTCTCTTTTATTTGGTACCTATAATTTTAAACTTTAGTAATGTATATATTAGCCCTTAACATATACTGGCCGATTGTGAACATAAACTCCCTGGGAGTTTTCTCTCTTTTCCCTTTCCTCTTATCATGAATAAAAATTTCCTAAGGATTTTTTATATTAAATGGCGGAGTTGGGTTCTCAAAAAAGTGTCAAACAGCTATTGAGAAGTTCGAGTTTTCTCCTCTCAAATTTTCGGGGAAAATGCTAATCCTGAGAGTTAATTTTTGGAGGATTTCTTTCTCGGGAGAAACAAACTCCCTGGGAGAATTGGACTGATAATTTAAAAAAAAAATAAATTATGAATTTTTTAAGGATATTCAAGGATGAAATCTTAAATACCTACTCGTCCTTTTGGACCAAAAACTGTAATCTTTTTTAATTCTAGTGAATTTTCTGTTTTAGTTGATACCGATGTTTTTAATTTTTTTAATTATGTAATCATATCTTTGATATTTCAAAGTTCTTTTAGAAAAATCCTGACACCAGCAGGAAAACTTACAACGAGGTTGAAGTATTTTTGAATCCTAGTTTTGCGAATATATTGATTTTGTGGTTGTAAATTTTACTGCCGCACGGGGTATTCCATCGCACTTCAGCCATTCGTAAAAATTTAACAATTATTCGTATTTTAATTTAAACAGAAATCCATTTCTATCTGTGTGCATAGGACAAAAAATGGACACCTTGTTAAACTTTTGGAATACGAAAAAATGCATTAATTTTCTTTGCACATTTTCTATTTAAAAAATTTCAGCTTTCTTTTGTAGCGTGCGTGAAGAATTTTTTGACAATTAATTTTTAAGCAAAAACCAAAACCGACTTCAATTCTCATATAAAATTTTAAGAGTACCGTTAATTGCTTCGTAATCCAATGATCGGATCTAACCTGAGGTACCACTTTTCCTTAAAAAAAAGAATTATAGAAATCGGTTAAAGTGGTCCAAAGTTATGCGGTAACACAGATAAAAAAATATACTATATATTACCACGAATTGATAACCTCTTCCTTTTTATGAACTAGTTTAATTAAAACAGAAAAATTTCTAAATTTTTCCAAAACATGCTTGTCTGTATGTATGTAGAAGTCTAACTTAGGTATTTTATGTTGAAGGTGTGTAAATGTGTCTTAAAATTTATTTCGCCAGCGCCTATCCATGCCAGACATCTCAGCCAATGGCCGCTTCTCCGAACGCTTGACACCATTTCTTACACATAAATACACTTCTCAACTATTCAATAACTCACGCATAGGAAAAGTTACTACGCGCTGTCGCAAGTAGTATTTAGTACGCTCACCCATCACGCTACCCCCCTCGTCCATTTCTGTACTTACCTTATCCTTATTGCTGACGCCTTGTTTCTGCAAATAGAATTCTTCGCGTGCATTATTCAGGCTATCAATTAACGCCGACGTATTGACTTGCGGCTCGTAGTCCATATCGTTGTTCACATTGCCATAGTTATTGGCCAATGTTGTGGTGATGGGTGTAGAAGAGTAGCCCCCGGACGCTGATGTTACGGCTGCTGTGGACGCAGCGGAGGCGGCGGCGGCAGCAGCAGCAGCAGAAGTCTTATCTGTGGCAAATGTTGCAGGCGATGACGGCACGGAAACTTTATGCGACGCCTGATACAAGGGCGAAGTGGCCGACAGCGGCAATTGCGGCGATGCTTGTGGCGGCTTCTGGTATTGCAATTGTGGCTGCTTTTGCGGCTGCTGATATTGTTGCTGTGGACGTTGGTAAGCCTGCAATGGTTGTGTAGTAGTGGTGGCCAACTTCTGCTTATTGCGATGTACGCCAGCAGTTGTGCCGCCTGGTTTCTGGCCTCGCTTTGGTATGCCCGTTTTGGTAATACCTCCAGTGCCGGGTCGTTTAGTGGCACGCGTCTTCGTCAATTTGCCGCTAGTGGTGAGTGTACGCTGGCTGCCAATTGTGGTAATGCCACTGCCGCTGTTGCCACCTCCATTGCTGCTCGTCGACTCCTCCGATTCGGCTCTTATTGAGGCAGCTGCAATATTGTTGTTGGAACGTGCTGCCACAAACTGATCATCAGCATCAGTGGCATCGGTGAATGGCTCCACAGTAGTGGTGGGATAATCAGCGGCGGCTGTGCCACCTGCTGTCAGCAAACTCTCGGTGGTGTCCTCATTTTCGCTGCTATCTGTGCCACTGTCTGTTGGTTCAACACCGCTGCTGCTGCCACCGCCGCCGGCATTGTCGTCGTCGCTGCCAGGCGCTATATTGAAGTTATATTCTGTGGTGGTGGGCATGGGCAAGTCGCGTGCAATCGAAGTTTGTGCCGTTACTGCCGCCTGTGCGACGGCCAGCTCATCCATGGAGGTTTGCAAGTGCAGCAGTGTAGTCTCGTCCAAGACCAGCGTTGGATCGGTTTCGGCCTCGGCGTGGGTAGAGGCCTCTGTGGTAATGCCAGTCGTTTTAGCAGCCAGTGTTTCACTGCCTTCGGCGTCAGGAGCTGCCGGTGGTGTGGCGTCGCTCGCGATGGGCTTAGCTGACGCTGCCAGGCGCTCGCTATCATCGATGTCTAGCGACTCTTTGAGACGCGCCACACGTTCAACTATACGCTCCAGCATATCCTTTTGTGATTCGGGTAAATTTTTCGTATCCAAAGTTAGTAATTTGTTGTACTTCTCGATATTCGCTTTGACCGTTTCGATGTCGGCTTGAATTTTGGCTGGCGGTGGAGCGAGTGTGGGATTATCGCCAGCTGGTGGCATGTAATGCGTGCGTGCGCGCCGATTGCTGTAGCCGACTAGCTCGATGACGCCAGGATAATCGGCTCCGACGATCGTGCAAAGCTGCAGTAGGCCGATGAGGCAGGCGGCGGAGGCGAGCGCGGCCAGCGAGGATAAACGCAAGGATCTCATGGCGGTGTTTTTTTTAACAGATTTTACCGAACTTTTTAAAAGCACTTTTTAGATTTAATTTGAGGTAAGTTTTTTCTTTTTTTTTCAGTAAACGGAAGCTAAACTTTTCTTAATATCCTCGCACTGCTTTTGTTTAATATTCGTAGAAAATCTGTTACAGTTTTTTTTTTTGTAAATTAAGTTTTTAATTAATTTTTTCTCACACGTTTGGAGCTCTTAGAGCCTTATACTTCCTCCGAGGAGTGTTTCTTTTGTTGTTATCCTTACAAAATAATATTTAAAACCTGCAACTTTCACACATTTAAGTTAGCATTAAATCCTGTTTTCTGCTTCTTGTTTTTTT
>NW_023462136.1:0-20927 GCF_013731165.1 Rhagoletis pomonella | reverse complement strand
GTGCTAATATTTATTGAATTACATAGATCTATGTATGTATGTATGTACATGCCTTTCAGCTATTTGTTTATTTATTTCTCGTTTTGCCATCATCAAACACAATCGGGTCAAAAAACCAGTGGCTGGCTGCCACCACCACCAGCAACATTGTGGCACCTATCGTGTCCGAACAATCACCCGGCCTTCTCAATTCACTTTTAAGCCGCAAGCGCCGACTAAAGTGCTAACACATTTTCCTACACAATGCTGCTACTTTACAAC
This sequence comes from Rhagoletis pomonella, assembly GCF_013731165.1. Lineage (NCBI taxonomy): Eukaryota > Metazoa > Arthropoda > Insecta > Diptera > Tephritidae > Rhagoletis > Rhagoletis pomonella. The sequence goes on along the minus strand of NW_023462136.1, from coordinate 20,666 downwards.
TGCATCGCGTTCTGAATGGAAATCCATTTTTTTTTTTTGCTTTTGTTTTTCCTTTGCGCGCTTGCACAATTTTCTGTAACAAATTCATGATTTCAATGCATAAACAATTTATTGGTATTTATATGCTGCGCTTTGACTTTTCCGATTGTTTTGCTTTTGTTTTTTTTTTCTTTTGGCTGAATGTTATTATTACAATTTTTTCATTGCTTTAGTAGATTGTGGCTATTTGTGTTGTTGGTTCAATGGTTTCACTTCACGACCGACTGTAGCAGGCTGCTTAACTAGTGCGCTCTCTAGTTGCCTAACTCACTGGTACGGTCATTCATTCCCACTCAAGGCAGTCCAGTTTGACTCGTACGAAGACATGTCACTGCAATGCAGACCAAATGCTTTGCGAAATCTAAATTGAAATAGAAGAAATAATGAATTTTATTGCACATAAAAAAGTAGTTTTTCTGAAGAACTAGTTTTGTGCTGTAAGGGAAGTGTTTGATATGCTAATAAATGAGAGTTTAAAGGTTTGTAGTAATTTTTATGAATTTATTTCGCTTTCAGTAGATAAAATTACAACGGAATTTCGTACATAGTTTGCTTTTTCGAACTCAATAACCGAAAATGTTGCTGTTCGAATAAATTGTTTTCGTAGTACTTTCGATCTCAATGTTCGAAAATTCGAAAGTCATGAATTATTCAAATGTGAAAAGCACGCTTTTAATTTTATGATTTTAACTTTAACCCCCAAAAATTAAAATATAAGAATCTCGAATTTTTCGAAATTAATGTTCGAAAATTCGAAAATCGTTATTTTATTGTGTCTCAAAATTAAGAAACTAATTTTCGAATTTTTCGAAGTAAATATTCGAAGATTCGAATAAGTCTTTTATTGTTAAATATTAAAAATTAATTAATTTCAGTTCGAAAAAAATGCCTTTTCAGGAATTACTTAAATGGTCAAATAATTCGTTGGAGCTTTCTTCTGATAGATGGTTTCGTTCAATCGCAGCTCACGACGTCCAGATATTTATGTATATCTACGTATTCTCTGGGTAGCGACCAAACACCCGTTTAGCAGCGAGCTAAAGTGAGAAGGCGAAAAACCTCGCGTGCGCTGGGTTTGAATGCCGTCGCGTTAAAACCCCTCCGAGTGAAAAACAAATATATGTATGCCTCAGATGGGACCGCCTTAAAATATTTACATACAAACATAAGCTTTCATTTTTATGTTAGTCCGAAGCGTGTAATGTAGCATATCCTTCCTATTTTTGGTCTGCTTTAAAAATGTCATGTTATTAGTATTTTTCTTGATTTCGAAATTTTCGAAGTTAAAGTTCGAAAATTCGAAGTTTGCATAAATCAACTGATTTTTAGTAGCTAAAATGTTTCGCTTTAACTACAAAGTACATTGTGTGAAAATGTTGCAAGTCCATGTTCGAAAGTTCGACGTAACTAAAGTTTAAATGTTGTATACATAGACGTTTTTATTTTTGTAAAACAGATATAAAAACTTCCAATGTGTCACTAAAAAGCTTTCTGTGCACAACAAGAACACAGTAAGCACACAGTCAAATACTAAGTCCCCAAAAAAATATTTTTCCTTAGTCCAAACGAAAAATTCTTAGCGATAAAAAGTACATAAATTTGTTTACAATTCGAAAAGCAAATAAACCAAATAAAACAAAGCGTAAAATTTTACGTATGTATTTAGGTAGACGACGAGAAAAAAACACAAAAACAAAAATAAAAACACCGCACTAAAAATACTAATCATTTGACCTAAATTCAAAACCATTAAAACAACTTCAAACTGTTGCTGCTGCTGATGATGATTTCGGCACCACGCTGCTATGTATTGCTAAGCACTGTTGTGGTTTTTGTTGTTGCAAAGAAAGACCATATTCATAGGCGCTGCATGGCGATAAGATTAGAACAACGGCTACAGAAATTCTTGTTTCATTAGAAATAAATGAGTGAATGCTTGCAGGCAACAACAAGACGTGTGAAAGGAAGCAAACATTTTGGAAATTTCGAATTTTTTCTGGTTTTTCGTTTGTTTTTGCTTTGTTTGAGAGAACAACAACTATTATAATGCGAATCATTAATAAGGCATAAAACATAAAAGCACACGTGCTTACACAAATCTTATACATACAAATGAGTTCATTTGTATTTATGTAGTTGTTGAATTTCATTGCTTTTGTTATGTTTTGTTCTTATTTGATATCTCGGCTACTGTATACTATAAAGAAACATAAACCTTCAACTTGATTAACACCCAGGGATACCATATTTATATGTATGCACATGCATGCAGCATTAGTTACGCATACGTTACGTAGGCTGAGAGACGCATTTTCGTCGTACCCATCTACATACACTGGCGGCAGAAATAATAGACTCATCGTACTTTTAAGAATTTTGGCTATATTTATTTAGTTTATTTTATGTTTAATATTATTTTATAAAAACCTGGTAGTTATGCATCAAACATCATATAAATCCGATTTTCAAACCGTTGATTTTTAATAATTTTTTTTTGTTGACGGTGTTACGTATTTGTGGGTGCTCGAATTTTTTTTTTATATAGAAGACAGTGCCTAGCATCGTCAACAAAAAAATTGTCAAAAATCAATGGTATTTTCTAGCTACTTGAAACTAACATTTTATGATACTAAAATTGAATGGCATACAAAACTGCATACAAAAAAATACTTATTCTAAAAATTCTGAAGAAAAAGTTTAAACATTTTGGTGAAAATTTTTGTATAAAGTTTGAAAAGGGGATTTTTATGGCTTTTGTTGTATAGCTAGCCAGGCTTTTATAATAAATATGAAATAAACCATGGAATAATAGTCAAAGCTCTTCAAAGTAAGACGAGTCTATTATTTCTGCCGCCAGTGTACATACATAGATACAGCAGCAGGCAGACTTTTGAATGTTGTAGTACAATATGGAGGGTCTGAGCATATGACCTACTTTTAAAGCCTATAAATATTTTGAACATACTTACATACATATGTACATATGAACATACATATCGAGCCCTAACGGCCAAAATAACGTAAGCGACCATTTTTTTAAATTTTTCTTTTTGATGCAGAAATGCATCTAGACGCTCAAGGAATATTTCTGCATCAAAAAGAAAATTTTGAAAAAAATGTAGCTTACGTTATTTTGGCGGTTAGGGCTCGATATGTACTATATATATTCATGTACATATGAACATTAGACGGTACTAGAAAAAAAGTTCGCACACCCCTGAGCAGTTTTTTTATACAAGTTTCATCGACCTCAAGAACCTCGTTCTAGAAGTCACCCACCAGACGTCAGTTTTTTTTTCGTTTTGTCAGAACCAAAACAACACGTGCAGATTTAGGTTGCAACCACCCTAACGTACCACTCTTTTTTCAGTAAGCTAAAGCTAGCCAAAAATCATTAACCTTTTGCTAAGGAAGTATTTCCATTCAGTGGGATCTCGAAAAAATTTTTTTTGTTTCATAAGTTCATTCACCTCAAGTACCCGGTTCTAGTACCTACCTATCATATGTCAGTTCTTTTTACCCTAACGTTTCATCCAATGGTCAGTGAATTAAAGCTATCAAAAAATTATTAAACTTTTGCTACGGAAGCTTCTTTTTATTCTAATAGATAAAAGAAATTATTGCCGATAGTTCGGCCAAAAAGAACGCATTTTTTCCTAATTGTCTTGCAAAAGTACTTTTAACTCGGCGAACTTATTTTTTTGCTTGTTAGCCGATACGATCTAATGTACGTTAACAAACCTACATACGTACATAAAAAATATGTAGGTATGTATTCATATACACCGCCTCAAAGGCTGACTAGAAGCATTTGGAGGGAAATTCGCTTGTCAAAGTCAATAGCACACGCGCTCAGTAGTTTTAAAGAAATGGGCACAGCTGAGAAATTTGATCTGATGATATAGAAAATAGTTTAAGGTAGTGGGGGCATGGGAAGCAAAAATTCAAACATTATCAGCTACTAAGCATGTATGTAGTGGCCATAAGAACTATACTAGTATACTAGTATGCGGCATGCCGCCGTGAGATCAAATAATTTTGTTAGATTTTAAATCTGTAAAACAAATTGCTACGATAATTTTTTTTTATTGTAAAACTGAGGTAATCAAGACTTGCAAAGTCGAAAGAATTATTAACTTTTTACACATTTATATACGAAAAAATATAAATGTATACCACTTAAACATTCATAAAAATTTAGTAAATCATTTATTTTCATTTTCGAAATTTCGAACATAAAATTCGAATTTTCGAAATTAACTAAGAGCGGTATCTTAAATACTTAGCACCAATGCTGCTATTATAAAGTTAATGAACACAAACAAATTTACTTTCGAAGTTGCCGAATTACTATTGGAAGGAAGGATTTTGCAAAGGATTCCCAAATTTCAATTTCGCCTATTTGATATTTCGAGCTTTAAAGGTCTCTAAAAGCTCAAAGCTGTTATGTTAACTCAGGCCATAAATTGCAATGAAAGGATTTATACTTAAATACCCATCGATTTTTCGAGAAGTTTTTAAGTTTTCGTAGCTCTCGAACACAATGACTAATATTTTGCGGTACCCAAAAAGTTTCAAAAGTTAACATTTGAAAATTACTTAGTTATGTAATTAAAATTATCATTCTGACGTTACTGGTGTAAAGCAAAAGTAGGGGCAATTGAGAAAACTTTTTGGTTTCAAACCAAACCTAAAACCGCATGTAGTAGAATAAGGAGAATGTTAATATTCATTTCATTTGATTTCAGTTTTTTTTTAAGTTAAAGTTAAAAATTTCGAAGATCCCTTAAATTGCGGTAATCTAACATACAATTGATTTTTTTTTTGTCAAGAATTTTTGTTTTTAGAGGTTAATGTTAGAAAAGCCATTTATATAATAAAAAAATTACGATTAATGAACTTATCGAGCGCTAACCACCAAAAAGAAGTAAGTGACACTTTTTTCAACATTTTGTTTTGAACTAGCAAATACCCAGCGTGCTTCGTTGCGCTTTAAAAGTATTTTTTTTTTTGTTATTTTATACCCGTATTATAATATTTCATTTATTTTATCAATTTAATTACATACAATTTTCAAGCAGGCGGCAACACTCCTCGAAAATATTTGCTGCAGTAAACTTTCCTAAACCTCTTCAGTTTGATACCCATACTTATCAATTAAATTAAATAAAAATTTACATCCATAAAGATGTTTCCGACTGGAAGCCTTTTTCACGTCCTTTTGGCGGTTAGTGCTAGTTATGATCATTGCTTTTGCAAGAAATGTGTACAAACGTTACAATATACGAAATTCCAAACAAATACAATGTGCAAAATCCTTTAAATAAGCACAAAAAATTGCGATTACCAATTTATAATTATCGGCTTTTCCTAAAATTTTAGTCTTAAAAAAATTTTTATTTAATGTTCGAAAATTCGGAGTTTCTACTAAATAATAAAATTATAGTTTAAAAAACTAAAACCTCGCTATTATAATTTCCATTCGTACTGTCATCAGGTATGTAACTTGGGAATAGAAATCACTGCATCTTTTAGGCGCATCAATATTACATAGTTACATCCCGAGCTAATAAAAGGGATGTAAAAATAGTTAAAATGATCATTAGAAGGTCTGTTTATTTTGTTAAAAATTTAGAATTACTGGAGTCTTCCAATTTAATTTAAAAATCTTACTCAGGAATTCATAAATTACAAAAAAAAATAATTCGAAAATATCGTTTAATATTAACGCAATTCAAATAATTGTTCTCTTCTTCTTTTGGAATACGTTCTAAAACTAGTATTTGATTTTTCCCTAAAATATTTGCGAGTTCTAAATTTCGAAATATTTTTCGTTTCAAAAACCTACAAAATGCAATTCCGTTACAACTTAAGAAATATTTTTAAATCTTTGAAATTTCGATGTTATGTAAGCATATACGAAAAATTTCGAAATTAATTTCGAGAAGTTTCGAAAGGAAATTATGAATGTATACGCTGTAAATATGTTCAACCCGTTTTCAATTTTCAATTATATTATATTTGAAAAAATTCAAAATTAATTTCGATAGCCTCATTCATAAAAAATAAAGTAGCTTTACAAAAGCTTTGAAAAATTTATGAAAATGTCAATTTATAAAGCTTTTTAAACTTACTCTATTTTTTATGAATAAGGCCATTAATATATTCATTCGGAAACGTTGCGCACTTGAGCTCATTTCTTCGACTTCGAAATTTCAAAATTATGTTCGATCACATTTTTAAAAAACTAGTTTGGAGATAAAATGTTTGCCGCAATGTTAATGCAACAAATTAACATAAATCATAAAAAAAAATTAATTTAAAAAAAATCTGCCTAAAAGGAGGGCTAGCAAAAATTGTGTTAACCTTTTGGTACATATGTATGAACCTACATTTGCACTCTTGCTCTTACATTTGCACTAATCCACATTCCCACATACATATTTATGTATATAACTATGTATGTATGTATGTATGTATGTATGCATTCCTATGCCTCAAAAAGTGATCAGTCAGCATAATCGAATGTTTTCAGTTAAATAAAAAAAAAACCAAAAGTTCTTCGTATTGAGTGTCACATTTGGCCCACTTTCCTACGAACACCTCATTTTGTTGCTACCTCAAACATATTTTCCTATCTTTCTAAACCAGCTAACGATCGAATATTTCACCTTAGAACAATTTTTCATTTTGATGGCTATGCTTTCAACCAGAAACAATAAAAATAAACGAAAACTACAACCAAAAGTAAATAAAAGCAAAAAGTTCTGTCACGACTGGTTGTGGGTATATTGATGATTGCCCAATTCGACATGAAATGCTCCACTTAAAATGACAGCGCCCACTTCGTTTTCTTTTTCTCTGCTTAGCACAGCTATTAACCATACATAAATTTCATTTTCTTCCGGCTTAGCTGCATCGAAAACAACAGCAACAAAAACACCTTCACCTTTCGTTGCTGGCTGCTGGCTGTTCCGCGCGCACTCAAATTACTTCACCCACTACCTACTTAACAACAGTGTTGTTTTTCTCTAAGTTTTCTTCATCGCTGCAGATCACCTTAATTCATCAGGTTTTTTTTGTTAACTTTCCAGCGGTTTTTTACATCCAAGAATTCGTTGTAGACGTAATCTTCTCACTTGTGCTAATATATTTACGCTCAGCACTTATGCTTGTTCCGTTGTAGCTTTTTCGTTTACGCGTAATTTTCGTTTCGGTTTCTACGCTTAGGCAACTTTTCAAGTTCTTGGCAACTTTGTTGGTTGTCAAGCAACAACACGTTTTCTTAAACGCTCACGAATTAAAAATTTTGTTTTTATATGTATTATGTAGCACTACGCCGATCGCGATACGCTGTTGTGTATTTGTTTTTGCTTTTCTGTATTCATTCGAGCTGCTAAAAACAAACTGTCAAAATTGACCCAGAAATGTAGAACGTAAATAAATAGAGTAAATGAAAAAAAAAATGCTTTTGCGTGTGGGCGAATGGCATGATATTAAGTGTATTGTTGTTGCTATTCTGCCTTACCGGCAATTTTTGTTACCTTGCTTTCTTCCTTTTTTCTCTTCAGTTTTTTCGTTCTTTGTTCTTTGTTTTTTTACTTGTGTATTTCGAAACTGCGGCCGTGCCACTTGCCTCCAATTCTGGCTATGCATAGCTTATCTGTTTCTCCTTTGTACTTTTTTTATTTGGAAAACTTCCCTCCAAAAAAAAAAAAACTCACATTCCGGTGTTGATTTATTTTTATGAAATTAATCTTCTTTCGAAACGATATTGAAAATTTCAGCAACGCCATGACATCGATTTCGTTGAAAAATCTCTATTTAATGTGTTTTGAGATGTTTATGTACGTTGGGGAAAATGTATGTCAGCTGTGAGAAGATTCTTAGGGGCATGACTCAGCCAAATTTGAAAACATTTAATTTCGAAGAATATTTGCAAACAAAAAAAGGTCCACAAGAGCAGTTTTGTTTGCTAATAAATATATGATTTTTCAACTGATTTACGAAATAATTGTGGCCGACATCAGATTCCTATCCGATAACAGTGTGGTTTTATTTCTAAAGCCTTTTGTTAAATACCTGGAGTTGAATTCTGTAACTATGAGAAAATGTAGTGTACACCGATTGCATAACTCGCAACGAAAAACGCACCGATCAAAATGCTGTGAGTTTTTCGGAAGAGAAGTGTACACAATTTTGACAGCTAAAACTCATTCTCACGCTTCCTGAATTACAAAATGAAGAGTGTACACAAACTCGTTGCAGAGAATCCATCCTATGCACAGTGGGCCAAAAGACTGAAAACGTGGCCAAAAAGCAATGTTATGTTACTCTAGATACTTTGAAGTATGCAAAAACAAAACACTATGACATTTGAAACATTTTGTTTTGTTCACAACAAATTCAGTATCCATAAAAACTGAAAAGGCGTTTGTAAGCTTTAATTATGAAACAATTTTCTTTATTTTTTTGATAAATTCTAAAACTACAAATCTAGCTCTTGAATTTGTTTAAATTATCAATAATGGCGTTTTCGTTTCTACAAGAAATTTTGCATTTTCATTGCCCTCTCCTTAGTATTTGTGCGTAGAGAACACTGAGAAGGCAACATTTTCCAGTAGAAAAGAAAACACCATAAGTCAGTACTGTAACAAAATACATTGACAATTATTTTTTGTTGTTGACAATTATTTTTCGTAATAAAAATTACATATTTAAGTAAAGTACACTATTCCGAATATCTTCACTGCTGGCCACCGCTGAGTAAAAAAAAAGTATAACGAACTATTCTATAGCCAAAGATATCTACATTAAGAAATATCTGCGGATATTTTGCGCTTTTTGTAATTAATTTTTGCATTTTCAAAAAAACGGGTATGGGTCTACGAACATGTACTATACACGGCGTATGAGTAACCTTCCTTGTCATATTTCATACAAATAACGAGGGCTAGGAATCTCATGCAAATGCATGTTTTTATTGGACACCTTCAAATAGAAATTAATAAGATATCTTTACAAATCATTAAATTTCCTTTGTGTGATTTAAAACCATTTAAATTTAGTGCGACATGTCTTGACAAAAAAAATTGCCTACAATTTTCCCCAAAAAATTTATCTGATTAATATTAAACTGTCAAAGTTTTTATTTACATAAGATTGTAACGATTATGAATATTGCACTGAAATTAATAAAACGTTTAAGTTGTTGAGTTACAAAAAAAAATAAATATAATAAAAAACAAATAAAAAATAAATATATTATAATTGCCGATGACTAAGATTACACTGGAACTAATGAAAACTTTTTTGACCCCCTAGCTCTGATATCGGTCATAAATATCGATGGTTTTGAGCTACTTTATCTCAACTGGTCGATGGCCTCCAGTCTGTCTATCATCAGCACTGTGCGAAAGACTAACTTTACTCGTCGAACTATCCTAGCCTTGTACTAGCTCAGCGCCTATCCTACCTCAGGGGCGCTTATTTTTTGTACATATGTTAGGCTTTTATGTAAGTCCTCGTAAAAGGAAAATCAAATAAATATGACCGCCATCCAAGAGATGCTAGTACAAATGCCATAGAAGGAGGACTTTTGCGCAAAGTACAGAAAATAATTCCGGGGAACCAGTGAGTTGCTAAAGAAATAACCAGAATCTTAATCTGGAAGAATCCTCTGAAAAGAGATGTGACCAAGTTAAAAAGCAATATTTTCAGGGATAGCGCAGAAAGACATAAAGGGAATCCTTTAAGTGATCTTCCTTCATTTGGGGTTGCATCGCCTTCTCTAGGACCTCAAGCGAGTTTTTTGTGCTTTGTCTGAAGTTTATCAATAAGACAAAGTTTTTTTTTTTTAAGTCAATCCAATATAAATTCTATAACCTTCATTTACATTCGCAAAAAAGAATCTTCAAGACTTACCTTCATACAGCGGCTATACACTCCATAATATTTCTACGAAATGCTTAAAACTGTTATTTTTAGAAGAAATATCGACACATAACAAATTGCTTGTTTACTTCTGCTTCAAATAATGAGCCGACTACAGCTTAGCGGCCTTAGTGGCATCAAATTTGCATATCCAAACACAAACATACATACTTACATAAATATTTATACATGCGGGTAGTGTGATCTTCCACGCTTGCCATTCAGTTATTTACTATTAGTTGATTTTTTATGACTTTTTCGCAATTTAAAATTTTCTACGGGTGGTTTTCTAACAAATTTTATTATTGTTTTGCCTTCACTGTCGATATTCGTTGACTAATTTTATTCAACAATTTTTGCAATCATCTTTCTTTGCTCCATCTAATTTGTGTTGGCTGGTTGTTTTTTTTTTTTTTGTTTTAGTTTTTGCGGTATTCACAACAAAAACATAAATATAAAAAATCCATTATAATTTTCAATGTCAAAGTTATGCCAATTAACATAACGGTAAGGCAATACAAAGTGATTTTAAATGGTTTTGTTGGCGGAGATAATCGCGGGTCATAAATTACGATGGCAGCCGCATGAGGAAGCGAAATAGCTGTTGTAAATTTTGTTAACTGTATTAGGCTAGCGGGGAACAACTACGACTTGAAATACATAAGTAGACACGAGAAGGAGAAACAAACGCAAAGTGGACTCAAGACTATCTCTGAGTCGGGGTAACTGAAAACCTTTTTCCGTCATCCAACCACATTTTAAATATGAGGGTCGCCTCACCAAGGCTTGGTTAGGTCAAAGGGCGAGTGTGGAGAATTCCACACTATCATTCAGAGAGAGAGCCGTGAAACCTAATTTTCATTACTGGGTTCCTTTATCAAAGGGTACCGAAAGGATATATATCCCAAACGAAAAAATAAAGATCCAAGAACTCCATCTACTATCTACGCTAGACAGGTGAAGCAGCACGGACCCAGATATTTGTGTCGCAAGCCTGCTGTTGTCGACTTCGTGCCACGACACCGGCGCAGGGAGAGATCAATTGATTCCTCCTTTTTCTATCGGCAAGAGTTTTTGCGACGAGGGCGCACTGGTTTAAGCCATCCTTGGAGTATAGATGCATTCGCAGACAGTGTTGTGATGACTTCTCTCCAAATCACAAATCTATTTGCTCGACTTGTACTAACAACTTCTAGACATAAAAACTTCTTCAAATGACCCAAAGCCTAGTAGGATCATATATGTATGTAGATACTTCCGAACAACAAACAGAGAAACCGTTATTTCGCCTTCTCTTAAGAAAAAGTACCGATCAGAGACACAATGTCCTTGGCCACACATAGATCTGGGTCGGTCCAGTCGAGCAAATACGTTGTTTTCGTTATTGCAACAGTCTACAAATTACCCAAATAGTTTTGGAAAAAGATGCTAGGGTGGCAAACCTTAGCCAGATATGAATCTGGGTCGTTTCGATTACGTAGACCTGACTGCCGTGGGTTTGCCGCGGAGCAAAGACGTACTTTCCTTCGCTGTATAAAACCTTTGGCGATCATAAAATCGAAAAGCTGATAATTCTATCAGCATGTGATATATTCTGATTTCAGATTTTACCGCGATGTCCAGTTACCCAAAAAACCTGCATTTTTCGAATGCATTAGCAAGCGCAGAATGAAAGCATTGTTCAACCTACCAAGGCAGAGGCTTGAAGCGTTATGTACTTCTATCTAGGGACCATAAAAAAAGAATAAGTTTGGCTGCTAGTAGCGTTCCTCTTTTCCGTTGTGACCGAATGAAGTCTTCCCCCAAAATTTGTGCCCGAACTTCGATTTATGATTCCATGCCCCATCGGGGTTTAATGTTGGAAGAGCAGTTCATTTAGAACCCGATCATGGCTAGCCTCTAAATACAATGCTTTATTCTGAGTATGATGCACTTTCGATAGATACTTCTTATTTGGTTCCGTGACTTGGAAGCGAGCTTGCTGGAGTCAATATATTGGACTTTATTCGAAAAAGAATATCAGTCATGTTAGACATTAAGCTGGGTTGGAAAGGATAGCATTCGATTGGATTGGATAGAATGGCATAGCATTCGATTGGACTGGTTTGAGTCGGTATTGGTTTATTGCTCTTATGGTTGAGAGGAGATTTCGGTAAGATCGGATCACTTACGTACATAATTTTTTTCACTCTACCAGCGTCTACTTAAACATTCTCCGCCAATAGTTGCTAGGTGCGGAAATTTGTATTGTAGGGTATTCCTATTTTTTCCGAATGCTTGCTGCAATTCTGAGTACTTCTATCCTTTAACTATTAAGTAGGCCAAACTTTGTTCCTAGCCTTGCGTTCGAATCTTCAAGGATGCCATGAACTTCCGTTTGAAAGATGGTTGTATTCTTTCCCAAGCATAGTTGCTGAGCAATACCTAGCTTCTCGGAGTAGCCTCCCGCCCCTACACCACAATCCGCCTCCGATCCGTCAGTATATAAAAAGACAGCCTCTCTATAGGAAACTCGATCTCTTCTGCTTTTGCTACTGGATATTAATCGCACTTGCAAGCCACAGCTAAAGTATCAATCGGCAACAATATGTTCTGTCGGCCTTCCTAGTTGCATTTCCTTAATGATACCATTCTCTAAATATCTAGTAGCCTGACTCTCTGAATCCGATCCACTTATTTCAGGTGAAGATCGCTTATGTTGGGCAGCACCCATTACTCCTAGGTCTGCTGCCCTTTGCTTTGATATGGAGTACCACTTTAGCTTTCTCAAGAAAAATTAAGTTGTTGTCTTTTTAGGTATTGGGGCTGCGACAAGAAGCTTTGGCTTTTGTACTCAAGATCTTGTATTCACTGGACCCCTAGTCTATTCAAAGCCAATTTCAATAATTATTCGCTGAGCCGAAAATCGAAAGCGCGCCAATTTACCAGTCTATTCGTTTGCTTGAATACCACAGTGTCATATTAACCACCTAAGTTCAGTCTGATTCCACTTGGTGGTGGAATTAAGCCCCAGCCCTCACTACTGGCTAGGTTTTGAGAAGCTACAAGCTCATATCAGGTAATTTTAGTTGAATTTTAAATTTAATGTCACTGTGCATTCTGATCGGGTATAAACGACATCAGCTCTCGATTACCTAAATCTCTACTTAAAAGCGTAGGAATATTTACCGTACAGCGTGTAAGGGAATATGAGGTCTTCCTTCTCCCGGAACCGTGCATCAAGAGATATTTGACGACATCTTCACCAAAACTTTCTGGATATCTGCACTGCTTTCTAGACTTATTTTGTCCTTTCATCCAAACGAAGCCCTTGGCATGTAGCCATACTCTTACACTTCTGCCTGCTTGGCCTATTCGAAATAGACTCCTACCTCAAATAGGATTTTTTGGCAGTTTTTTGTGAGGTGCTTGTGACTACCTGGGCTTAATAAGTAGCTCTTTCTTACTACAGAAATGTCAACGGTTCTTTTTAACTTATCTGTTCAAATATCTTGAGAATTTTAAATTGCCAAGCAGACGACAGCTGCCGCCAATTCCTAACTTCATACCTTCAGTGGCTGTTTAGCTTTTTGGGTAATACCCCAAAAACTTCTGACTAAAAGAGCTTCAGGATTTTTCTTTTGCTCTGTTATAGGTGCAATGGCCACAAGATTTTTTCGAGAGGAAATATCAGGCTCGAAATCAGAAAAGGTAATCGGAAAATTCGAATGGTTTATTGATCCACGTAAACCACACCGTAAATTACCATATTGTTATCTAATGGACCAATTGACGGACCTGAATTAATGTCCATTCCTTAGTCACCTTCTTTAAATACTATTCTGCATTACCCCACTTGCCATCACATTGCCAGCAGCAAACACTCTTCTGACCACCTGCAACAATCACTGCGATTGCAGATAAGGCCATGGCAACCATTAGCAGACAGTAACCTTGAAAGGTTCCATAACAACATAAAATGCATGTAAAATGCTTCCATCTATGTAACGCTCCATGTGCGATTGGTGCGGCGATAAAGCGACAGCAATAAAAGCCGCACCCTGTATTGAAATGGTAATGAAAATTGCTTTTTACGAATCGCCACACACTCGACTCGACGCTGGCTGGTGGTGGTGTTGGACGACATGCTTGACATGCATGCCTGCATGTATGCAAATCTGCATACGATGTACCGTTATTAAGTTAATATATTACTAATTAGCATATTAGCATAAACGGCCACCCGCTTCGAACGTGCACAAAACAATCAACAATCAACAACAGTAGCCGCAACCGAAATCGAGAACGCGAACGCGAACGCGTCGAATGATCGTTGTCTAAAAGCGCCGCAGCACGCTTGCAATCGATAGTCGCTGATTTGACGATTTCGCAGTGCCGCCACCTGTTATGGCCAAGTTGTCTGCTCGCTAAACTCTCACCGCCACCGCGCTGCTGTTGTTGACGGCCAAGCGGGCTAGAATTGTTCTTGGCGCATGCGCGCGCACCAGCTTTTTGCACAGTCACTTAATGCGCCGTGGTGCCGTTGGTCAGCGCCGACAGTATCCTTGGACTTGGCTGCCAATTTACTTTGTATGGCTAGCGCAAAAATGACTCGCACAGCCGCTATTTCAATTCCAGTTGTTTCTGTGCAATGTTCTTGCTGCTGCTGCTGCTGCTGCTACTGTTGCCGCTGTCGCCGCCACTGTCACAAGCACTTTGGTATGTAACCTTCAGTCGGCGGTGGCGTTGTAACGCGTTCTGTGCATTTTTGCTGTTTGTTTGCTTGTGCTTCTTTTTCTTTTTAATACTTTTATTTTTATTGCAAACTCTGCTTTGCGTGAACTTATACTCAAGAATTTCCATAACCTTTTTTGCGTCTTACTTACCCACACATCTCTTTTGTTTTTAGTCTTTAGTCGCTCTGCAATCTCTTTCGGTCGCTCAACTCACAAAAACACACTCACTTCGCATTTCATTTTTGTGCACATTTTGACACAGACTTTCGCATTGCGATAGTTGTTAATTGCGTCGCGCACATTTCCATAGTTTTCAATTAGCGTCTGCGCATGCGCACAACTCGTATCGCTGAGCTAACAACCCACAAGCCGGCGCGTTGCTGCAATTTGAGCGCTAATCAGCTGCTGTGCTTTCGACGCGCGCTCTCTTACACTCTCACTTGCTCAATGGCAGCAATCGATAGTGCGTCTGTGTGTCTGTTTTTTTATGTCTCATTCGCCGCCCGAAGACAAAATGCGTCAATCAATATTTTCATATCATTTATACGCGACTTTTCATTAACTTAGCTGGTGAATTTTTTATACTTTCGCACTTAACGCGGCATTTTTTGCGCAGTGAGCTCTTCGTATTTTTTTTTAAGTTTTCTAGAGCGCGTGTGTTTGAGAAAAGTGTGAAAAGTACGTGTTCTGAAAATAAGCAGAGCGACCGGATTATTTATTTACCCAAAGGTGATGTGTTGCGGCTAAACGGAAACTATCAAATATTGAAAATCATTGCAAATTTTTCTTTTACAGCTAAGACCTAAACCAATGAAAAATGTTAACTAATTATCTGCTTTACTTTCTTTTATTGCAGGCCTTTTGGGTAATGACGCGGGCATTTCTTTTGCAGCGTTGGATTTTCTTTTTATAAGGTGAGTAGCAAAACCTAACCAATTAATATAGAGCTAAAATAACTTGGTCCGAAGACATGAGACTCCGCTAGTTATGAGATTTGTTCATGCCGATTAGCTCGTTATTTTAAACGATTGAACTATGGAAGGCAGGAAATATAGGAACATAAATGTCTGTCAGTCCAAGACCGGCGAAACGCACAGGTTCTGTCTCCGTCGACAATCTATATAGGCACATTTAGAAATGCTTCGTTTATCGTCATCCTTACCCAGCTTGCTCTATATGGTTGTTGGGATCGATTATGTCAATATCGCAAACAAACGTCAGAAATGTGGTGTCGCACAGTGCCGCGAAGGTGGACAAAAATACAAAAATCGACTGTCTTGAAACTTAGATGTTTTGATGTCAAGTTACAGCTAAATCTCCAACTAAGAGAAGTTCATAAGTTATTTTGTGATAAAAACAACTTTCAGCCTCACACACCCCCTCAAAGTACACCTATTTTCTACATACCATTTCATTTCGGCGATTCGCACATAAAAGTGGTCGCAGTTAAAAATTTGTTAAAAATACATTTTTATTCCTAGCAAGATCAACTTTTGCACTTTGATAAAGATATATGCGACAAACCAAAAAATTTATGGTTCATGGAAAAAAAAATTTATACAAATATTTGTTTTTTATTAATAAATAAATATATGATTAAACATACCAAAATCCGAAAATTGGCAACCTTTGGAGACAAAAAAAAAAAAACATCTTGAAAGTTCGTGAAATTTTTTTTTTGGTTATGGTAGTTTGGACCTTCTACTAACAGAAACAATCGAAATCTTTTTTTGGTATTATTTTAGCTGATCTATATTTACAATACTTTTTCTGAATGCCCTAAGATCTAAATTTTTGGTTCGCTCTTCAAAAATAAGGTGTTGAATTAAAGCTAAAAGTGCCAAAACAAAAGTTAAGAGGTACAGGGTGCTTTGAAATGAAAAAAATTATCAGCTAATTAAAATACTTAAATATGCATCACGGTATGGGAGCCAAAAACAAAGGTATACGAAGATTTACATATATATATATATACATATATATATATATATATATATATAGAGCAATGACACCAGTTTACAAAAAGAAATATAAAACAGAGAAACAAATATTTAAAGGGTTCTGATCTCAGCTTTAATAAATACATTGTTGAAAGTGACGAAGCAGACAAAAGCATGGAATCATTTGAATCAGTGATCACTTCCTCCTCTTCTGAGGACTCTGAAACTGAGTGATTATAACAACTAGTTCGGTTTTTATTAACATATTATATGTTATTACCATATAACAGCTATTATTACTTACTTACTTAACAGTGATTATGCTTTATTTTAAATGAAATCAAAAGAATTTTTTTTTCTAAAGGTTAACATGTAAGGAAAACCGACTTAATTTTTCAAATTACCATATGTATTCACTTAGGAAGTAAAGTTTAGACGAATTTTGACTATTAAGACTATTTTTCTGAACACTTAGCAACAATGATATGGCATATTTCATTTTTAAATAATCATGTGCAAAAACTCGATGTTTTTTTAATGGGTACCCGTTACAAAAAACCGATTACTTTCTTAAAATTAGAGTAATATAGACACTTCAGATGTAAAGTTTCAATAAATTCTGACGACTCCTTCCTGTTTTCGTAAACACCACAATCAGCAATGATTATGCCTTATTTGTCTTTCATATAGTAATGTAAAAAAAAAATCTTTTTTTTTTAATGGGTACCCGGTACCGAAAAATCGATTGCATTTTTGAAATAAGCATGGCTTAGTCCTTTTAGGTGTAAAGTTTCAACAAGTTCTGAATACTATTTCGGTTTTTATAAACATATGTCTACGATGATTATGAGTTATTTTGCCTTTTTATAAAATTGTAAAAAAATTTTTTTTTTAATTAAATGGTAAGAGATGCTGAAAAACGTTTTTTTTTTCTTAAATTGCCGTGATATAGTCCTTTCAGGTGTAAAGTTTCAGCCCATTCTGATGCCTCCTTCCACTTATATCAACACATGTCCACAATGACTATTTTCATATAAAAATGCAAAAAAAACTCGGTTTTCTCGAAATGAGTAACCGGTATAGAAAAACCGATTTCATTTTTGAAATTAGAGGGGCATAATATTTCTAGGTGTGAAGTTTCAGCCAATTCTGACCACTCCTTCTATTTTTGTCCATCATTTGTATGGAGTCGCGGCACTGTGTGTCGCCCTGAGAACTTTCTTCTATTCCGGCGGAGCTAGTGGTATTAAGTTAGACGGGCAGTTATACTCTGCCAAAGAGTTCACTCGGAGGCTACATACGGGCATTGCGATGCTCAGTAGAGTATTTCCCACAGTTGCGCTCTTACATGTCTTTAAACCAAACTTATTTCCTGTTGAATTCAAGTTGGATAGGTCCCCCAAAAAGTCACCCCACATAGGCTCTTCAACGGAATGTAGAGAAGTTATAAGGAAAGTGCTGTGTAGAAGGTGTGCCTCATATCTATAGCTTGTACATTAACCGGGTTCAAGGATCCGAGCCTGGCGGGCATATGACAAATGGTCCACTGTCACTTCTTATTCTGGTGGGAAGTCGAACGTTTAAAGCGGCCATGATAATTGATTAGAGCTGCGTACTACCACTCCGTAGGATCCGGGTTCTATCCTTTGTCCAAGCAACACCTAAATTCAAAAAAGGCCTAAAACTTTAGGGTCTTTCCATTGTGTGCCAAATTTGAGGAAAAGCTGGGCTAATCACTTAGCAAAAGTGTTAGCGCCAAAATATTATTATTATCAAACACCATGTCCTTATTCCATCGAATAATGAGCATGAATGAAGGCTTAACCGCCTAATCCTATCTCAGTTCTATTTCTCACACACTCGTCTACTTTCGCGGGTATGCTAAATTGAGACATTTCCGCCTATCGGCGACTGATTTTCTTATTTCTTTCGCATTGCTTTTTTAATCTCCTGGCAACTGCCGATGTTTAGAAAGCTAATTTCGCAGTATTTGGTGCTTGCGAAAGCCTCGCTCTTCGTCCATAAACCATATCAACTCCGCGCCGCTGTACCTCAGCTTAGCTCAGCTCGCATCTCTACCTCTTTTAAATGTTGGAAGAAAACCAACTGAAATCGCAAGGTGGTTCTGATCCTACAAAGGCCGCCAAAAATCATTATCTTGTCAGCTTCTCTCGGTGAATTGGATGAGGTCAATTCTGCATAAGTCCGGTACCCACCATAGGGTAATCCATATTTTCCACCAAGAACTAAAGAGTGTCAAAATCCTGCTGCACAGAATTCCTCTTCCGCTGGGCTATCTGAGATAATACCTAGATATAAATGCGACCTTTAATCATTTATCAATACTTATGTTCGAGATTTCTAGCGCCTCAGCGTGAAGCATGGCAGGCCGTTTGTGCTTTGCAGCTTTAAGTTTTCCTCCAGGTTTTCCCCATTCTGGTAGTTTAACTTGGAAATCTCTTAATCTTTCCCAACTAGCAATCATATCACGAATACCCGTTTGGTGTCTACTCTATGATAATGGAATTTTGAACAAGTTTCCCTCATTCCTGCAATAATTTTGTTTCAGACAACCGCAACTCACTCGAGGCTGCTGCCGCCTAGTCAGTCTATCCAAGAAACTTTTTCTGACCCACAATTGCGCAAGTTTTCAGTGATCCTGTAATCGAGAGAGGTGCAAGCCTTTTCCGTGCTGTTAGTGATAAGCTCTGGAAGCATAAACCACAAATTCACAGAAAAACCTGCTGTAAGGCTACTTTATAGACCTTGACCTCAGGTCCTAGGCTTGATCTAAGAGGTTTTTACAAGCCCAGATGCCTCGGGAGGCATTACATCTAGATGAAATTTCCAATTGAGCGTCTGTTCCAGCATAACTCTCAAATATTTGATTTCGTTCGTGTATTACAGCACTTACAATTGATTGCGGTCTTCGAATAAGCACTTTGGTACGCAAAATATATTCTAGAATTCCACGGACCAGGCATTTATCCTTGATCTTACCGTGTCATATAGAATTAATTTAACCTCTAAAAGCTCGACTGCAACGGAGGCCACCATAACTGGTGGGAGCATTTAGGATTTAGGTTTCGTGAGATAATTCTGTGTGCATACGAATTGAAAAACATTAGATTTAGTTGGTCAGCATATACATATAGTATGATCGACGAAAAGTTTGCCGTAGTAAAATATTTAAGACTGTCGGCTGCGAACATCAAAGCACAGAATATTTTCTTTATACTACGTAAAGCGATATGTGAACATGCACTCATAGTATAAGCGAGAAGAATGTAAGAAATAATCAATGGATTTATAAGATTCCGCTATGTGGGAGTAATCTGATTCTTTAGGGTGTAACACTGTCACATCTAATAAATGGTTAAATAAATACTTGTAAACATGTAAATACCTTTTCTAGATAGAGAGTCACTGTCTGCTATTGCGGTTACGAAAGCGGAAGTATAGATTGTTGTTAAACAGTTGTTGTTTGGGTTTTTATGCATTTGTGGACGCCACACAAATGCAACGGCAGTAGAAGGAATTAGCATTTTAACAACGAAAACAAAAGCAAAAAAACACAAAAATGATTGAGAATGTGAAACATAAAATGTTGATTTTTACAATCGCGGCGATTAAGAAGCGAAGCAATAAAAAATTGAGGCTTAAAAAGAATAGATATACATACGTATTTACATACATACATACAAACACATTTTTGTATGTAAACGCATAAGTGCATATGTACACATAGCATTACATTTATGTAATTTGAAATGAAGAAAATCGCTAAGGCGGCAAGTGGCATGTAAACAAAGAATAACAACAAAGCTGCATCTATTTCTGTTTGGCTGAGAAATGCATAGCCAATAAAGGAGTAATAAAACATTGTCGTTTAGTAGATATTATATCGGCGGGTATAAAAAAATAGCAATTAACAAGCACTAATTACAAAAACAATAGCAATGAGAAAAGTAAAAATAGAAAAAGTAGAAAAAAATAAAAATAAAATAAAAATTAAAAATTAAAGCAAAACAATAAAAAA